>NC_134827.1:65345585-65509188 GCF_004210375.1 Tachypleus tridentatus | reverse complement strand
CTGAGTTGTCGCGTTGTCTGTGTAATAAGGCCAGCTTTTTTTAATTTATTCATTTTTTATTTATTAACGTTTCTTTATACATAACTGGAGATCCACCTGAAACGCAACGGCTCGCGCTTACACACAATGACTGAAAAGTAACGAGTGACCGACCAGTTTACCCGGAGTAAAACCGACGAGTTACGAGAAAACCGATCTGTCTCGGAAATGGAACGACCTTCAAGTCTCTTGTCGTCGTACGTTCACCGTTACTATAGCAACCACCTCGTCGGCCTATGGATTTGTAAATTCTCACTTCCGCCATCTTCGTCAAACCCAGACGAGCCCAACCCCTACTGAATCTGTTCATGCTAAACAGATCGTTAGGTGAGTTATTATAGAGAAGAAAACCAGCATATTTTACCGTGATGCTGTTTATATCGTATCGCCATCTTGTTTGTTTGTTTCTACTCTTGGTTTCATTTATGCATTTGTTATAATATTTCTAAATGTTTATATACAGAGAAAATTCACGTAATCACAATACTATGGTATCATTGCGGGGTTTCTGTTATTCATACCCCGTAAGTCCCATACACACATAAAGCGCGCGAGCATCTATTTCCACCCTCGTCTCCTCTCAACTATAATAATAACGGATTATTTCCCAGGTTTTACACACTGGAGGAAAAAAAAAATGCCTTATAGAGAGAGACAAATAGAGCTAAAATGGCTGACACAACGAGTATATATAAATACATCAGAATGAGGTTTATAGTGATTATTTCTTCCTTTCTTAAGGCTAATAAAAAAACTGTACAGCGTAATGTTTACTTCATTCTAATTATTTTAAGTTTGTATGGAAGGAGTTATCAGCACTTCACAGAGGACATAAACGTGGGTGTTTTATGTCTGTCAACACCAGCTATGTCGCGTTGAATTATTATTAACTGTAACTACGTAAGTGAATTGCACTAAAAAACTTGGTAATTACGTAGAACAATACAGAACTGTAACACTAAACAGTTAATGTTACCTACAGTGTACAGATAGTAGTGAAGGGTGAACACATTCAGAACTGTAACAGTAAACAGTTAATGTTACCTGCATTGTACAGGTAGTAGTGAAGGGTGAACATATACAGAACTGTAACAGTAAACAGTTAATGTTACCTGCATTGTACAGATAGTAGTGAAAGGTGAACACACATTCAGAACTGTAACAGTAAACAGTTAATGTTACCTACATTGTACAGATAGTAGTGAAGGGTGAACACATTCAGAACTGTAACAGTAAACAGTTAATGTTACCTACAGTGTACAGATAGTAGTGAAGGGTGAACACATTCAGAACTGTAACAGTAAACAGTTAATGTACCACAGTTGTGCAATAGATAGTGAAGGGTGAACACATTCAGAACTGTAACAGTAAAGCAGTTAATGTTACCTGCATTGTACAGATAGTAGTGAAGGGTGAACACATTAAGAACTGTAACAGTAAACAGTTAATGTTACCCGCATTGTACAGATAGTAGTGAAGGGTGAACACATACAAGAACTGTAACACTAAACAGTTAATGTTACCTACAGTGTACAGATAGTAGTGAAAGGTGAACACACACAGAACTGTAACAGTAAACAGTTAATGTTACCCTGCAGTGTACAGATAGTAGTGAAGGGTGAACACACAGAACTGTAACAGTAAACAGTTAATGTTACCCACAGTGTACAGATAGTAGTGAAGGGTGAACACACACAGAACTGTAACAGTAAACAGTTAATGTTACCTACAGTGTACAGATAGTAGTGAAGGGTGAACACATACAGAACTGTAACAGTAAACAGTTAATGTTACCTACAGTGTACAGATAGTAGTGAAGGGTGAACACACACAGAACTGTAACAGTAAACAGTTAATGTTACCTACAGTGTACAGATAGTAGTGAAGGGTGAACACACACAGAACTGTAACAGTAAACAGTTAATGTTACCTACAGTGTACAGATAGTAGTGAAGGGTGAACACACACAGAACTGTAACAGTAAACAGTTAATGTTACCTACAATTAATGTACAGATAGTAGTGAAGGGTGAACACACACAGAACTGTAACAGTAAACAGTTAATGTTACCTACAGTGTACAGATAGTAGTGAAGGGTGAACACATACAGAACTGTAACAGTAAACAGTTAATGTTACCTTACAGTGTACAGATAGTAGTGAAGGGTGAACACACAGAACTGTAACAGTAAACAGTTAATGTTACCTACACGGTGTACAGTGACGGGTGAACACACACTGTAACATAGTAGTGCTACAGTGTAAGGTGAACACACACAGAACTGTAACAGTAAACAGTTAATGTTACCTACAGTGTACAGATAGTAGTGAAGGGTGAACACACACAGAACTGTAACAGTAAACAGTTAATGTTACCCTACAGTGTACAGATAGTAGTGAAGGGTGACACACACAGAACTGTAACAGTAAACAGTTAATGTTACCTACAGTGTACAGATAGTAGTGAAGGGTGAACACACACAGAACTGTAACAGTAAACAGTTAATGTTACCTACAGTGTACAGATAGTAGTGAAAGGTGAACACACACAGAACTGTAACAGTAAACAGTTAATGTTACCTACAGTGTACAGGTAGTAAAGGGTGAACACCAGAACTGTAACAGTAAACAGTTAATATTACTTGTTGTACAGGTGGTAAGTAGTGAAGGTGAACACACACACAGAACTGTAACAGTAAACAGTTAATGTTAGCTACAGCGTACAGATAGTAGTGAAGGGTGAACACACAAAACTGTAACAGTAAACAGTTAATGTTACCTACAGTGTACAGATAGTAGTGAAGGGTGAACACATACAGAACTGTAACAGTAAACAGTTAATATTACCTACAGTGTACAGGTAGTAGTGAAGGGTGAACACACACAGAACTGTAAGAGTAAACAGTTAATGTTACCTACAGTGTACAGATAGTAGTGAAAGGTGAACCACACACAGAACTGTAACAGTAAACAGTTAATGTTACCTTTAGGGTACAGGTAGTAGTGAAGGGTGAACACACACAGAACTGTAACACTAAACAGTTAATGTTACTTACAGTGTACAGGTAGTATTGAAGGGTGAACACACACAGAACTGTAACAGTAAACAGTTAATGTTACCTACAGTGTACAGGTAGTAGTGAAGGGTGAACACATACAGAACTGTAACAGTAAACAGTTAATATTACCTACAGTGTACAGGTAGTAGTGAAGGGTGAACACACCTACAGAACTGTAACACTAAACAGTTAATGTTACCTACAGTGTACAGGTAGTAGTGAAGGGTGAACACACACAGAACTGTAACAGTAAACAGTTAATGTTACCCTTTAGTGTACAGGTAGTAGTGAAGGTGAACACACACAGAACTGTAACAGTAAACAGTTAATGTTACCTACAGTGTACAGTTTATTATTACTTGTGTACAGTAGTGTGAACACACACAGAACTGGTGTTAACACAAACAGTGGTAACATGAACGCAACAGTGTAACAGTAAACAGTTAATGTTACTTAAGTGTACAGGTAACACATACAGAACTGTAACAGTTAATGTTACTTTACTTACAGTGTACAGGTAGTAGTGAAGGGTGAACACACACAGAACTGTAACAGTAAACAGTTAATGTATTTACCTACAGTGTACAGGTAGTAGTGAAGGGTGAACACACACAGAACTGTAACACTAAACAGTTAATGTTAACTGTAACAGTACACACAGTTAAACAGTTAATGTTACCTTTAGTGTACAGGTAGTAGTGAAGGGTGAACACACACAGAACTGTAACACTAAACAGTTAATGTTACTTACAGTGTACAGGTAGTAGTGAAGGGTGAACACACACAGAACTGTAACAGTAAACAGTTAATATTACTTACAGTGTACAGGTAGTAGTGAAGGGTGAACACATCCAGAACTGTAACAGTAAACAGTTAATATTACTTACAGTGTACAGGTAGTAGTGAAGGGTGAACACATTCAGAACTGTAACACTAAACAGTTAATGTTACCTACAGTGTACAGGTAGTAGTGAAGGGTGAACACACACAGAACTGTAAGAGTAAACAGTTAATGTTACCTACAGTGTACAGGTAGTATTGAAAGGTGAAGACACACAGAACTGTAACACTAAACAGTTAATGTTACCTTTAGGGTACAGGTAGTAGTGAAGGGTGAACACACACAGAACTGTAACACTAAACAGTTAATGTTACTTACAGTGTACAGGTAGTATTGAAGGGTGAACACACACAGAACTGTAACAGTAAACAGTTAATATTACTTACAGTGTACAGGTAGTAGTGAAGGGTGAACACATTCAGAACTGTAACAGTAAACAGTTAATATTACTTACAGTGTACAGGTAGTAGTGAAGGGTGAACACATTCAGAACTGTAACACTAAACAGTTAATGTTACCTACAGTGTACAGGTAGTAGTGAAGGGTGAACACACACAGAACTGTAACACTAAACAGTTAATGTTAGCTACAGTGTACAGATAGTAGTGAAGGGTGAACACATTCAGAACTGTAACAGTAAACAGTTAATGTTACTTACAGTGTACAGGTAGTAGTGACGGGTGAACACACACAGAACTGTAACAGTAAACAGTTAATGTTAGCTACAGTGTACAGATAGTAGTGAAGGGTGAACACACACAGAACTGTAACAGTAAACAGTTAATGTTACCTACAGTGTACAGATAGTAGTGAAAGGTGAACACACACAGAACTGTAACAGTAAACAGTTAATGTTACCTACATTGTACAAATAGTAGTGAAGGGTGAACACACACAGAACTGTAACAGTAAACAGTTAATGTTACCTACATTGTACAAATAGTAGTGAAGGGTGAACACACACAGAACTGTAACAGTAAACAGTTAATGTTACCTACAGTGTACAAATAGTAGTGAAAGGTGAACACACACAGAAATGTAACAGTAAACAGTTAATGTTACCTACAGTGTACGGATAGTAGTGAAAGGTGAACACACACAGAAATGTAACAGTAAACATTTAATGTTACCCGCAGTGTACAGATAGTAGTGAAGGGTGACCACATACAGAACTGTAACAGTAAACAGTTAATATTACTTACAGTGTACAGGTAGTATTGAAGGGTGAACACACACAGAACTGTAAGAGTAAACAGTTAATGTTACCTACAGTGTACAGATAGTAGTGAAGAGTGAACACACACAGAACTGTAACAGTAAACAGTAATGTTACGTACATTGTACAGATAGTAGTGAAAGGTGAACACATTCAGAACTGTAACAGTAAACAGTTAATTTTACCTACATTGTACAGATAGTAGTGAAGGGTGAACACACGCAGAACTGTAACACTAAACAGTTAATGCTACCTACATTGTACAGATAGTAATGAAAGGTGAACACACACAGAACTGTTACAGTAAACAGTTAATATTACTTACAGTGTACAGGTAGTAGTGAAGGGTGAACACATTCAGAACTGTGACAGTAAACAGGTAATGTTACTTACATTATACAGGTAGTAGTGAAAGGTGAACACACACAGAACTGTAACAGTAAACAGTTAATGTTACCTACAGTGTACAGATAGTAGTGAAGGGTGAAAACACACAGAACTGTAACACTAAACAGTTAATGTTAGCTACAGTGTACAGATAGTAGTGAAGGGTGAACACATTCAGAACTGTAACAGTAAACAGTTAATGTTACTTACAGTGTACAGATAGTAGTGAAGTGTGAACACACACAGAACTGTAACCGTAAACAGTTAATGTTACCTACAGTGTACAGATAGTAGTGAAGGGTGAACACACACAGAACTGTAACAGTAAACAGTTAATGTTACCTACAGTGTACAGATAGTAGTGAAAGGTGAACACACACAGAACTGTAACAGTAAACAGTTAATGTTACCTACATTGTACAAATAGTAGTGAAGGGTGAACACACACAGAACTGTAACAGTAAACAGTTAATGTTACCTACAGTGTACAAATAGTAGTGAAAGGTGAACACACACAGAAATGTAACAGTAAACAGTTAATGTTACCTACAGTGTACAGATAGTAGTGAAAGGTGAACACACACAGAAATGTAACAGTAAACATTTAATGTTACCTACAGTGTACAGATAGTAGTGAAGGGTGACCACATACAGAACTGTAACAGTAAACAGTTAATATTACTTACAGTGTACAGGTAGTATTGAAGGGTGAACACACACAGAACTGTAAGAGTAAACAGTTAATGTTACCTACAGTGTACAGGTAGTATTGAAGGGTGAACACACACAGAACTGTAAGAGTAAACAGTTAATGTTACCTACAGTGTACAGGTAGTAGTGAATGGTGAACACACACAGGAACTGTGAGAGTAAACAGTTAATGTTACCTACAGTGTACAGGTAGTAGTGAAGGGTGAACACACACAGAACTGTAACAGTAAACAGTTAATGTTACCTACAGTTTACAGATAGTAGTGAAAGGTGAACACACACAGAACTGTAACAGTAAACAGGTAATGTTACCTACATTGTACAGGTAGTAGTGAAAGGTGAACACACACAGAACTGTAACAGTAAACAGTTAATGTTACCTACAGTGTACAGATAGTAGTGAAAGGTGAACACACACAGAACTGTAACACTAAACAGTTAATGTTACCTTTAGGGTACAGGTAGTAGTGAAGGGTGAACACACACAGAACTGTAACACTAAACAGTTAATGTTACTTACAGTGTACAGGTAGTAGTGACGGGTGAACACACACAGAACTGTAACAGTAAACAGTTAATATTACTTACAGTGTACAGGTAGTAGTGAAGGGTGAACACATTCAGAACTGTAACAGTAAACAGTTAATGTTACCTACAGTGTACAGGTAGTAGTGAAGGGTGAACACACACAGAACTGTAACACTAAACAGTTAATGTTAGCTACAGTGTACAGATAGTAGTGAAAGGTGAACACACACAGAACTGTAACAGTAAACAGTTAATGTTACCTACAGTGTACAGATAGTAGTGAAAGGTGAACACACACAGAACTGTAACAGTAAACAGTTAATGTTACCTACATTGTACAAATAGTAGTGAAGGGTGAACACACACAGAACTGTAACAGTAACAGTAAACAGTTAATGTTACCACAGTGTAACAGTAAACATGTTATAGTGTAGTGTAGTGAAGGTGAACACACACAGAACTGTAACAGTAAACAGTTAATGTTACCTGCAGTGTACAGATAGTAGTGAAGGGTGAACACACACAGAACTGTAACAGTAAACAGTTAATGTTACCTACAGTGTACAGATAGTAGTGAAGGGTGAACACATACAGAACTGTAACAGTAAACAGTTAATGTTACCTACAGTGTACAGGTAGTAGTGAAGGGTGAACACACACAGAACTGTAACAGTAAACAGTTAATGTTACCTACAGTGTACGGATAGTAGTGAAAGGTGAACACACACAGAAATGTAACAGTAAACAGTTAATGTTACCTACAGTGTACAGATAGTAGTGAAGGGTGACCACATACAGAACTGTAACAGTAAACAGTTAATATTACTTACAGTGTACAGGTAGTAGTGAAGGGTGAACACACACAGAACTGTAGAGTAAACAGTTAATGTTACCTACAGTGTACAGGTAGTATTGAAAGGTGAACACACACAGAACTGTAACACTAAACAGTTAATGTTACCTTTAGGGTACAGGTAGTAGTGAAGGGTGAACGCACACAGAACTGTAACACTAAACAGTTAATGTTACTTACAGTGTACAGGTAGTATTGAAGGGTGAACACACACAGAACTGTAACAGTAAACAGTTAATATTACTTACAGTGTACAGGTAGTAGTGAAGGGTGAACACATTCAGAACTGTAACAGTAAACAGTTAATATTACCTACAGTGTACAGGTAGTAGTGAAGGGTGAACACACAGAACTGTAACAGTAAACAGTTAATGTTACCTACAGTGTACAGGTAGTAGTGAAGGGTGAACACACACAGAACTGTAACACTAAACAGTTAATGTTACCTTTAGGTACAGGTAGTAGTGAAGGGTGAACGCACACAGAACTGTAACACTAAACAGTTAATGTTACTTACAGTGTACAGGTAGTATTGAAGGGTGAACACACACAGAACTGTAACAGTAAACAGTTAATATTACTTACAGTGTACAGGTAGTAGTGAAGGGTGAACACATCACAGAACTGTAACAGTAAACAGTTAATATTACCTACAGTGTACAGGTAGTAGTGAAGGGTGAACACATTCAGAACTGTAACACTAAACAGTTAATGTTACCTACAGTGTACAGGTAGTATTGAAGGGTGAACACACACAGAACTGTAAGAGTAAACAGTTAATGTTACCTACAGTGTACAGGTAGTAGTGAAAGGTGAAGACACACAGAACTGTAACACTAAACAGTTAATGTTACCTTTAGGGTACAGGTAGTAGTGAAGGGTGAACACACACAGAACTGTAACACTAAACAGTTAATGTTACTTACAGTGTACAGGTAGTAGTGAAGGGTGAACACACACAGAACTGTAACAGTAAACAGTTAATATTACCTTACAGTGTACAGGTAGTAGTGAAGGGTGAACACATTCAGAACTGTAACAGTAAACAGTTAATGTTACTTACAGTGTACAGGTAGTAGTGAAGGGTGAACACATTCAGAACTGTAACAGTAAACAGTTAATGTTACCTACAGTGTACAGATAGAAGTGAAGGGTGAACACACACAGAACTGTAACACTAAACAGTTAATGTTAGCTACAGTGTACAGATAGTAGTGAAGGGTGAACACATTCAGAACTGTAACAGTAAACAGTTAATGTTACTTACAGTGTACAGGTAGTAGTGAAGGGTGAACACACACAGAACTGTAACAGTAAACAGTTAATGTTAGCTACAGTGTACAGATAGTAGTGAAGGGTGAACACACACAGAACTGTAACAGTAAACAGTTAATGTTACCTACAGTGTACAGATAGTAGTGAAAGGTGAACACACACAGAACTGTAACAGTAAACAGTTAATGTTACCTACATTGTACAAATAGTAGTGAAGGGTGAACACACACAGAACTGTAACAGTAAACAGTTAATGTTACCTACATTGTACAAATAGTAGTGAAGGGTGAACACACACATAACTGTAACAGTAAACAGTTAATGTTACCTACAGTGTACAAATAGTAGTGAAAGGTGAACACACACAGAAATGTAACAGTAAACAGTTAATGTTACCTACAGTGTACGGATAGTAGTGAAAGGTGAACACACACAGAAATGTAACAGTAAACATTTAATGTTACCTGCAGTGTACAGATAGTAGTGAAGGGTGACCACATACAGAACTGTAACAGTAAACAGTTAATATTACTTACAGTGTACAGGTAGTATTGAAGGGTGAACACACACAGAACTGTAAGAGTAAACAGTTAATGTTACCTACAGTGTACAGATAGTAGTGAAGAGTGAACACACACAGAACTGTAACAGTAAACAGTAATGTTACCGTACATTGTACAGATAGTAGTGAAAGGTGAACACACTGTAACAGTAAACAGAACTGTAACAGTAAACAGTTAATGTTACCTACATTGTACAGATAGTAATGAAAGGTGAACACACACAGAACTGTTACAGTAAACAGTTAATATTACTTACAGTGTACAGGTAGTAGTGAAGGGTGAACACATTCAGAACTGTGACAGTAAACAGGTAATGTTACTTACATTATACAGGTAGTAGTGAAAGGTGAACACACACAGAACTGTAACAGTAAACAGTTAATGTTACCTACAGTGTACAGATAGTAGTGAAGGGTGAAAACACACAGAACTGTAACACTAAACAGTTAATGTTAGCTACAGTGTACAGATAGTAGTGAAGGGTGAACACATTCAGAACTGTAACAGTAAACAGTTAATGTTACTTACAGTGTACAGATAGTAGTGAAGTGTGAACACACACAGAACTGTAACCGTAAACAGTTAATGTTACCTACAGTGTACAGATAGTAGTGAAGGGTGAACACACACAGAACTGTAACAGTAAACAGTTAATGTTACCTACAGTGTACAGATAGTAGTGAAAGGTGAACACACACAGAACTGTAACAGTAAACAGTTAATGTTACCTACATTGTACAAATAGTAGTGAAGGGTGAACACACACAGAACTGTAACAGTAAACAGTTAATGTTACCTACAGTGTACAAATAGTAGTGAAAGGTGAACACACACAGAAATGTAACAGTAAACAGTTAATGTTACCTACAGTGTACAGATAGTAGTGAAAGGTGAACACACACAGAAATGTAACAGTAAACATTTAATGTTACCTACAGTGTACAGATAGTAGTGAAGGGTGACCACATACAGAACTGTAACAGTAAACAGTTAATATTACCTACAGTGTACAGGTAGTATTGAAGGGTGAACACACACAGAACTGTAAGAGTAAACAGTTAATGTTACCTACAGTGTACAGGTAGTATTGAAGGGTGAACACACACAGAACTGTAAGAGTAAACAGTTAATGTTACCTACAGTGTACAGGTAGTAGTGAATGGTGAACACACACGGAACTGTGAGAGTAAACAGTTAATGTTACCTACAGTGTACAGGTAGTAGTGAAGGGTGAACACACACAGAACTGTAACAGTAAACAGTTAATGTTACCCGCAGTTTACAGATAGTAGTGAAAGGTGAACACACAGAACTGTAACAGTAAACAGGTAATGTTACCTACATTGTACAGGTAGTAGTGAAAGGTGAACACACACAGAACTGTAACAGTAAACAGTTAATGTTACCTACAGTGTACAGATAGTAGTGAAAGGTGAACACACACAGAACTGTAACACTAAACAGTTAATGTTACCTTTAGTGTACAGGTAGTAGTGAAGGGTGAACACACACAGAACTGTAACACTAAACAGTTAATGTTACTTACAGTGTACAGGTAGTATTGACGGGTGAACACACACAGAACTGTAACAGTAAACAGTTAATATTACTTACAGTGTACAGGTAGTAGTGAAGGGTGAACACATTCAGAACTGTAACAGTAAACAGTTAATGTTACCTACAGTGTACAGGTAGTAGTGAAGGGTGAACACACACAGAACTGTAACACTAAACAGTTAATGTTACCTACAGTGTACAGATAGTAGTGAAAGGTGAACACACACAGAACTGTAACAGTAAACAGTTAATGTTACCTACAGTGTACAGGTAGTAGTGAAAGGTGAACACACACAGAACTGTAACAGTAAACAGTTAATGTTACCTACATTGTACAGATAGTAGTGAAGGGTGAACACACACAGAACTGTAACAGTAAACAGTTAATGTTACCTACAGTGTACAGATAGTAGTGAAAGGTGAACACACACAGAACTGTAACAGTAAACAGTTAATGTTACCTACAGTGTACAGATAGTAGTGAAGGGTGAACACACACAGAACTGTAACAGTAAACAGTTAATGTTACCTACAGTGTACAGGATAGTAGTGAAGGGTGAAACACACAGAACTGTAACAGTAAACAGTTAATGTTACCTACAGTGTACAGGTAGTAGTGAAAGGTGAACACACACAGAACTGTAACAGTAAACAGTTAATGTTACCTACAGTGTACAGATAGTAGTGAAGGGTGAACACACACAGAACTGTAACAGTAAACAGTTAATGTTACCTACAGTGTACAGATAGTAGTGAAAGGGTGAACACACACAGAACTGTAACAGTAAACAGTTAATGTTACCTACATTGTACAAATAGTAGTGAAAGGTGAACACACACAGAACTGTAACAGTAAACAGTTAATGTTACCTACAGTAAACAGTTAGTAGTGAAAGGTGAACACACACAGAACTGTAACAGTAAACAGTTAAGTGTTACCTACAGTGTACAGATAGTAGTGAAAGGGTGAACACACACAGAACTGTAACAGTAAACAGTTAATGTTACCTACAGTGTACAGATAGTAGTGAAGGGTGAACACACACAGAACTGTAACAGTAAACAGTTAATATTACTTACAGTGTACAGGTAGTAGTGAAGGGTGAACACACACAGAACTGTAACAGTAAACAGTTAATGTTACCTACAGTGTACAGGTAGTAGTGAAAGGTGAACACACACAGAACTGTAACAGTAAACAGTTAATGTTACCTTTAGTGTACAGGTAGTAGTGAAGGGTGAACACACACAGAACTGTAACAGTAAACAGTTAATGTTACTTACAGTGTACAGGTAGTAGTGAAGGGTGAACACACACAGAACTGTAACAGTAAACAGTTAATGTTACCTACAGTGTACAGGTAGTAGTGAAGGGTGAACACATTGAACACACACAGAACTGTAACAGTAAACAGAACTGTAACAGTAAACAGTTAATATTACTTACAGTGTACAGGTAGTAGTGAAGGGTGAACACATTCAGAACTGTAACAGTAAACAGTTAATGTTACCTACAGTGTACAGGTAGTAGTGAAGGGTGAACACACACAGAACTGTAACACTAAACAGTTAATGTTACCTTTAGGTACAGGTAGTAGTGAAGGGTGAACACACACAGAACTGTAACAGTAAACAGTTAATGTTACTTACAGTGTACAGGTAGTATTGAAGGGTGAACACACACAGAACTGTAACAGTAAACAGTTAATGTTACCACACAGTGTACAGGTAGTAGTGAAGGGTGAACACACACAGAACTGTAACAGTAAACAGTTAATGTTACTTACAGTGTACAGGTAGTAGTGAAGGGTGAACACACACAGAACTGTAACAGTAAACAGTTAATGTTACCTACAGTGTACAGGTAGTAGTGAAGGGTGAACACACACAGAACTGTAACAGTAAACAGTTAATGTTACCTACAGTGTACAGGTAGTAGTGAAAGGTGAACACACACAGAACTGTAACAGTAAACAGTTAATGTTACCTACAGGTACAGGTAGTAGTGAAAGGTGAACACACACAGAACTGTAACAGTAAACAGTTAATGTTACCTACAGTGTACAGGTAGTAGTGAAGGGTGAACACACACAGAACTGTAACAGTAAACAGTTAATGTTACTTACAGTGTACAGGTAGTAGTGAAGGGTGAACACACACAGAACTGTAACAGTAAACAGTTAATGTTACCTACAGTGTACAGATAGTAGTGAAGGGTGAACACACACAGAACTGTAACAGTAAACAGTTAATGTTACCTACAGTGTACAGATAGTAGTGAAGGGTGAACACACACAGAACTGTAACAGTAAACAGTTAATGTTACCTACAGTGTACAGATAGTAGTGAAGGGTGAACACACACAGAACTGTAACAGTAAACAGTTAATGTTACCTACAGTGTACAGATAGTAGTGAAGGGTGAACACACACAGAACTGTAACAGTAAACAGTTAATGTTACCTACAGTGTACAGATAGTAGTGAAGGGTGAACACACACAGAACTGTAACAGTAAACAGTTAATGTTACCTACAGTGTACAGATAGTAGTGAAAGGTGAACACACACAGAACTGTAACAGTAAACAGTTAATGTTACCTACATTGTACAAATAGTAGTGAAGGGTGAACACACACAGAACTGTAACAGTAAACAGTTAATGTTACCTACATTGTACAAATAGTAGTGAAGGGTGAACACACACAGAACTGTAACAGTAAACAGTTAATGTTACCTACAGTGTACAAATAGTAGTGAAAGGTGAACACACACAGAAATGTAACAGTAAACAGTTAATGTTACCTACAGTGTACGGATAGTAGTGAAAGGTGAACACACACAGAACTGTAACAGTAAACAGTTAATGTTACCTACAGTGTACAGATAGTAGTGAAGGGTGAACACATACAGAACTGTAACAGTAAACAGTTAATATTACCTTACAGTGTACAGGTAGTAGTGAAGGGTGAACACACACAGAACTGTAACAGTAAACAGTTAATGTTACCTACAGTGTACAGATAGTAGTGAAAGGTGAACACACACAGAACTGTAACAGTAAACAGTTAATGTTACCTACATTGTACAGATAGTAGTGAAGGGTGAACACACACAGAACTGTAACAGTAAACAGTTAATGTTACCTACATTGTACAGATAGTAATGAAAGGTGAACACACACAGAACTGTTACAGTAAACAGTTAATATTACTTACAGTGTACAGGTAGTAGTGAAGGGTGAACACATTCAGAACTGTGACAGTAAACAGGTAATGTTACTTACATTATACAGGTAGTAGTGAAAGGTGAACACACACAGAACTGTAACAGTAAACAGTTAATGTTACCTACAGTGTACAGATAGTAGTGAAGGGTGAAAACACACAGAACTGTAACACTAAACAGTTAATGTTAGCTACAGTGTACAGATAGTAGTGAAGGGTGAACACATTCAGAACTGTAACAGTAAACAGTTAATGTTACTTACAGTGTACAGATAGTAGTGAAGTGTGACACACACAGAACTGTAACCGTAAACAGTTAATGTTACCTACAGTGTACAGATAGTAGTGAAGGGTGAACACACACAGAACTGTAACAGTAAACAGTTAATGTTACCTACAGTGTACAGATAGTAGTGAAAGGTGAACACACACAGAACTGTAACAGTAAACAGTTAATGTTACCTACATTGTACAAATAGTAGTGAAGGGTGAACACACACAGAACTGTAACAGTAAACAGTTAATGTTACCTACAGTGTACAAATAGTAGTGAAAGGTGAACACACACAGAAATGTAACAGTAAACAGTTAATGTTACCTACAGTGTACAGATAGTAGTGAAAGGTGAACACACACAGAAATGTAACAGTAAACATTTAATGTTACCTGCAGTGTACAGATAGTAGTGAAGGGTGACCACATACAGAACTGTAACAGTAAACAGTTAATATTACTTACAGTGTACAGGTAGTATTGAAGGGTGAACACACACAGAACTGTAAGAGTAAACAGTTAATGTTACCTACAGTGTACAGGTAGTATTGAAGGGTGAACACACACAGAACTGTAAGAGTAAACAGTTAATGTTACCTACAGTGTACAGGTAGTAGTGAATGGTGAACACACACGGAACTGTAAGAGTAAACAGTTAATGTTACCTACAGTGTACAGGTAGTAGTGAAGGGTGAACACACACAGAACTGTAACAGTAAACAGTTAATGTTACCTGCAGTTTACAGATAGTAGTGAAAGGTGAACACACACAGAACTGTAACAGTAAACAGGTAATGTTACCTACATTGTACAGGTAGTAGTGAAAGGTGAACACACACAGAACTGTAACAGTAAACAGTTAATGTTACCTACAGTGTACAGATAGTAGTGAAAGGTGAACACACACAGAACTGTAACACTAAACAGTTAATGTTACCTTTAGGGTACAGGTAGTAGTGAAGGGTGAACACACACAGAACTGTAACACTAAACAGTTAATGTTACTTACAGTGTACAGGTAGTAGTGACGGGTGAACACACACAGAACTGTAACAGTAAACAGTTAATATTACTTACAGTGTACAGGTAGTAGTGAAGGGTGAACACATTCAGAACTGTAACAGTAAACAGTTAATGTTACCTACAGTGTACAGGTAGTAGTGAAGGGTGAACACACACAGAACTGTAACACTAAACAGTTAATGTTAGCTACAGTGTACAGATAGTAGTGAAAGGTGAACACACACAGAACTGTAAGAGTAAACAGTTAATGTTACCTACAGTGTACAGGTAGTAGTGAATGGTGAACACACACGGAACTGTGAGAGTAAACAGTTAATGTTACCTACAGTGTACAGGTAGTAGTGAAGGGTGAACACACACAGAACTGTAACAGTAAACAGTTAATGTTACCTACATTGTACAGATAGTAGTGAAAGGTGAACACACACAGAACTGTAACAGTAAACAGTTAATGTTACCTACAGTGTACAGATAGTAGTGAAAGGTGAACACACACAGAACTGTAACAGTAAACAGTTAATGTTACCTACAGTGTACAGGTAGTAGTGAATGGTGAACACACACAGAACTGTAACAGTAAACAGTTAATATTACTTCCAGTGTACAGGTAGTATTGAAGGGTGAACACACACAGAACTGTAACAGTAAACAGTTAATGTTACCTACATTGTACAGGTAGTAGTGAAAGGTGAACACACACAGAACTGTAACAGTAAACAGGTAATATTACCTACATTATACAGGTAGTAGTGAAAGGTGAACACACACAGAACTGTAACAGTAAACAGTTAATGTTACCTGCAGTGTACAGATAGTAGTGAAAGGTGAACACACACAGAACTGTAACAGTAAACAGGTAATGTTACCTACATTGTACAGGTAGTAGTGAAGGTGAACACACACAGAACTGTAACAGTAAACAGTTAATGTTACCTACAGTGTACAGATAGTAGTGAAAGGTGAACACACACAGAACTGTAACAGTAAACAGTTAATGTTACCTTTAGGGTACAGGTAGTAGTGAAGGTTGAACACACACAGAACTGTAACAGTAAACAGTTAATGTTACCTACAGTGTACAGGTAGTATTGAAGGGTGAACACACACAGAACTGTAACAGTAAACAGTTAATGTTACCTACAGTGTACAGATAGTAGTGAAGGGTGACCACATACAGAACTGTAACAGTAAACAGTTAATATTACTTACAGTGTACAGGTAGTAGTGAAGGGTGAACACACACAGAACTGTAACAGTAAACAGTTAATGTTACCTGCAGTGTAGAGATAGTAGTGAAAGGTGAACACACACAGAACTGTAACAGTAAACAGGTAATGTTACCTACATTGTACAGGTAGTAGTGAAAGGTGAACACACACAGAACTGTAACAGTAAACAGTTAATGTTACCTACAGTGTACAGATAGTAGTGAAAGGTGAACACACACAGAACTGTAACAGTAAACAGTTAATGTTACCCGCAGTGTACAGATAGAAGTGAAGGGTGACACACACAGTGTAACACTAAACAGTTAATGTTACAGTGTACAGATAGTAGTGAAGGGTGAACACATTCAGAACTGTAACAGTAAACAGTTAATGTTACCTACAGTGTACAGGTAGTAGTGAAGGGTGAACACACACAGAACTGTAACAGTAAACAGTTAATGTTACCTACAGTGTACAGATAGTAGTGAAGGGTGAACACACACAGAACTGTAACAGTAAACAGTTAATGTTACCTACAGTGTACAGATAGTAGTGAAAGGTGAACACACACAGAACTGTAACAGTAAACAGTTAATGTTACCTACATTGTACAAATAGTAGTGAAGGGTGAACACACACAGAACTGTAACAGTAAACAGTTAATGTTACCTACATTGTACAAATAGTAGTGAAGGGTGAACACACACAGAACTGTAACAGTAAACAGTTAATGTTACCTACAGTGTACAAATAGTAGTGAAAGGTGAACACACACAGAACTGTAACAGTAAACAGTTAATGTTACCTACAGTGTACGGATAGTAGTGAAAGGTGAACACACACAGAAATGTAACAGTAAACATTTAATGTTACCTGCAGTGTACAGATAGTAGTGAAGGTGACCACATACAGAACTGTAACAGTAAACAGTTAATATTACTTACAGTGTACAGGTAGTATTGAAGGGTGAACACACACAGAACTGTAACAGTAAACAGTTAATGTTACCTACAGTGTACAGATAGTAGTGAAGAGTGAACACACACAGAACTGTAACAGTAAACAGTAATGTTACGTACATTGTACAGATAGTAGTGAAAGGTGAACACATTCAGAACTGTAACAGTAAACAGTTAATTTTACCTACATTGTACAGATAGTAGTGAAGGGTGAACACATGCAGAACTGTAACACTAAACAGTTAATGCTACCTACATTGTACAGATAGTAATGAAAGGTGAACACACACAGAACTGTTACAGTAAACAGTTAATATTACTTACAGTGTACAGGTAGTAGTGAAGGGTGAACACATTCAGAACTGTGACAGTAAACAGGTAATGTTACTTACATTATACAGGTAGTAGTGAAAGGTGAACACACACAGAACTGTAACAGTAAACAGTTAATGTTACCTACAGTGTACAGATAGTAGTGAAGGGTGAAAACACACAGAACTGTAACACTAAACAGTTAATGTTAGCTACAGTGTACAGATAGTAGTGAAGGGTGAACACATTCAGAACTGTAACAGTAAACAGTTAATGTTACTTACAGTGTACAGATAGTAGTGAAGTGTGAACACACACAGAACTGTAACCGTAAACAGTTAATGTTACCTACAGTGTACAGATAGTAGTGAAGGGTGAACACACACAGAACTGTAACAGTAAACAGTTAATGTTACCTACAGTGTACAGATAGTAGTGAAAGGTGAACACACACAGAACTGTAACAGTAAACAGTTAATGTTACCTACATTGTACAAATAGTAGTGAAGGGTGAACACACACAGAACTGTAACAGTAAACAGTTAATGTTACCTACAGTGTACAAATAGTAGTGAAAGGTGAACACACACAGAAATGTAACAGTAAACAGTTAATGTTACCTACAGTGTACAGATAGTAGTGAAAGGTGAACACACACAGAAATGTAACAGTAAACATTTAATGTTACCTGCAGTGTACAGATAGTAGTGAAGGGTGACCACATACAGAACTGTAACAGTAAACAGTTAATATTACTTACAGTGTACAGGTAGTATTGAAGGGTGAACACACACAGAACTGTAAGAGTAAACAGTTAATGTTACCTACAGTGTACAGGTAGTATTGAAGGGTGAACACACACAGAACTGTAAGAGTAAACAGTTAATGTTACCTACAGTGTACAGGTAGTAGTGAATGGTGAACACACACGGAACTGTGAGAGTAAACAGTTAATGTTACCTACAGTGTACAGGTAGTAGTGAAGGGTGAACACACACAGAACTGTAACAGTAAACAGTTAATGTTACCTGCAGTTTACAGATAGTAGTGAAAGGTGAACACACACAGAACTGTAACAGTAAACAGGTAATGTTACCTACATTGTACAGGTAGTAGTGAAAGGTGAACACACACAGAACTGTAACAGTAAACAGTTAATGTTACCTACAGTGTACAGATAGTAGTGAAAGGTGAACACACACAGAACTGTAACACTAAACAGTTAATGTTACCTTTAGGGTACAGGTAGTAGTGAAGGGTGAACGCACACAGAACTGTAACACTAAACAGTTAATGTTACTTACAGTGTACAGGTAGTATTGACGGGTGAACACACACAGAACTGTAACAGTAAACAGTTAATATTACTTACAGTGTACAGGTAGTAGTGAAGGGTGAACACATTCAGAACTGTAACAGTAAACAGTTAATGTTACCTACAGTGTACAGGTAGTAGTGAAGGGTGAACACACACAGAACTGTAACACTAAACAGTTAATGTTAGCTACAGTGTACAGATAGTAGTGAAAGGTGAACACACACAGAACTGTAAGAGTAAACAGTTAATGTTACCTACAGTGTACAGGTAGTAGTGAATGGTGAACACCCACGGAACTGTGAGAGTAAACAGTTAATGTTACCTACAGTGTACAGGTAGTAGTGAAGGGTGAACACACACAGAACTGTAACAGTAAACAGTTAATGTTACCTACATTATACAGATAGTAGTGAAAGGTGAACACACACAGAACTGTAACAGTAAACAGTTAGTGTTACCTACAGTGTACAGATAGTAGTGAAAGGTGAACACACACAGAACTGTAACAGTAAACAGTTAATGTTACCTACAGTGTACAGGTAGTAGTGAATGGTGAACACACACGGAACTGTAACAGTAAACAGTTAATATTACTTCCAGTGTACAGGTAGTATTGAAGGGTGAACACACACAGAACTGTAAGAGTAAACAGGTAATGTTACCTACATTATACAGGTAGTAGTGAAAGGTGAACACACACAGAACTGTAACAGTAAACAGGTAATATTACCTACATTATACAGGTAGTAGTGAAAGGTGAACACACACAGAACTGTAACAGTAAACAGTTAATGTTACCTGCAGTGTACAGATAGTAGTGAAAGGTGAACACACACAGAACTGTAACAGTAAACAGGTAATGTTACCTACATTGTACAGGTAGTAGTGAAAGGTGAACACACACAGAACTGTAACAGTAAACAGTTAATGTTACCTACAGTGTACAGATAGTAGTGAAAGGTGAACACACACAGAACTGTAACACTAAACAGTTAATGTTACCTTTAGGGTACAGGTAGTAGTGAAGGTTGAACGCACACAGAACTGTAACATTAAACAGTTAATGTTACTTACAGTGTACAGGTAGTATTGAAGGGTGAACACACACAGAACTGTAACAGTAAACAGTTAATGTTACCTACAGTGTACAGATAGTAGTGAAGGGTGACCACATACAGAACTGTAACAGTAAACAGTTAATATTACTTACAGTGTACAGGTAGTATTGAAGGGTGAACACACACAGAACTGTTACAGTAAACAGTTAATGTTACCTGCAGTGTAGAGATAGTAGTGAAAGGTGAACACACACAGAACTGTAACAGTAAACAGGTAATGTTACCTACATTGTACAGGTAGTAGTGAAAGGTGAACACACACAGAACTGTAACAGTAAACAGTTAATGTTACCTACAGTGTACAGATAGTAGTGAAAGGTGAACACACACAGAACTGTAACAGTAAACAGTTAATGTTACCTGCAGTGTACAGATAGAAGTGAAGGGTGAACACACACAGAACTGTAACACTAAACAGTTAATGTTACCTACAGTGTACAGGTAGTAGTGAAAGGTGAACACACACAGAACTGTAACAGTAAACATTTAATGTTACCTACAGTGTACAGATAGTAGTGAAAGGTGAACACACACAGAACTGTAACAGTAAACATTTAATGTTACCTGCAGTGTACAGATAGTAGTGAAGGGTGACCACATACAGAACTGTAACAGTAAACAGTTAATATTACTTACAGTGTACAGGTAGTATTGAAGGGTGAACACACACAGAACTGTAACAGTAAACAGTTAATGTTACCTACAGTGTACAGGTAGTAGTGAATGGTGAACACACACGGGACTGTAAGAGTAAACAGTTAATGTTACCTGCAGTGTACAGATAGTAGTGAAAGGTGAACACACACAGAACTGTAACAGTAAACAGGTAATGTTACCTACAGTGTACAGATAGTAGTGAAAGGTGAACACACACAGAACTGTAACAGTAAACAGGTAATGTTACCTACAGTGTACAGATAGTAGTGAAAGGTGAACACACACAGAACTGTAACAGTAAACAGTTAATGTTACCTGCAGTGTACAGATAGTAGTGAAGGGTGAACACACACAGAACTGTAACAGTAAACAGTTAATGTTAGCTACAATGTCGAGATAGTAGTGAAGGGTGAACACATACAGAACTGTAACACTAAACAGTTAATGTTACCTTCAGTGTACAGGTAGTAGTGAAGGGTGAACGCACAAAGAACTGTAACACTAAACAGTTAATGTTACCTACAGTGTACAGGTAGTAGTGAAGGGTGAACACATACAGAACTGTAACACTAAACAGTTAATGTTAGCTACAGTGTACAGGTAGTAGTGAAGGGTGAACACACACAGAACTGTAACAGTAAACAGTTAATGTTAGCCTACAGTGTCGAGATAGTAGTGAAGGGTGAACACACACAGAACTGTAACAGGAAATAGTTAATGTTACCTACAGTGTACAGGTAGTAGTGAAGGATGAACACATACAGAACTGTAACAGTAAACAGTTAATGTTACCTACAGTGTACAAATAGTAGTGAAAGGTGAACACACACAGAAATGTAACAGTAAACAGTTAATGTTACCTACAGTGTACAGATAGTAGTGAAAGGTGAACACACACAGAACTGTAACAGTAAACAATTAATGTTACCTTCAGGGTACAGGTAGTAGTGAAGGGTGAACGCACACAGAACTGTAACACTAAACAGCTAATGTTACCTACAGTGTACAGGTAGTAGTGAAAGGTGAACACATACAGAACTGTAACAGTAAACAGTTAATATTACTTACAGTGTAAAGGTAGTATTGAAGGGTGAACACACACAGAACTGTAACAGTAAACAGTTAATGTTACCTACAGTGTACAGATAGTAGTGAAAGGTGAACACACACAGAACTGTAACAGTAAACAGTTAATGTTAGCTACAGTGTACAGGTAGTAGTGAAAGGTGAACACACACAGAAATGTAACAGTAAACAGTTAATGTTACCTACAGTGTACAGATAGTAGTGAAAGGTGAACACACACAGAACTGTAATAGTAAACAGTTAATGTTAGCTACAGTGTACAGGTAGTAGTGAAGGGTGAACACACACAGAACTGTAACAGTAAACAGTTAATGTTACCTACAGTGTACAGGTAGTAGTGATGGGTGAACACATACAGAACTGTAACAGTAAACAGTTAATGTTATCTACAGTGTACAGATAGTAGTGAAGGGTGAACACACACAGAACTGTAATAGTAAACAGTTAATGTTACCTACATTGTACAGGTAGTAGTGAAGGGTGAACACATACAGAACTGTAACAGTAAACAGTTAATGTTACCTACATTGTACAGGTAGTATTGAAGGGTGAACACACACAGAACTGTAACAGTAAACAGTTAATGTTACCTACAGTGTACAGGTAGTAGTGAATGGTGAACACACACGGACTGTAAGAGTAAACAGTTAATGTTACCTACAGTGTACAGGTAGTAGTGAAGGGTGAACACACACAGAACTGTAACAGTAAACAGGTAATGTTACCTACATTATACAGGTAGTAGTGAAAGGTGAACACACACAGAACTGTAACAGTAAACAGTTAATGTTACCTGCAGTGTACAGATAGTAGTGAAAGGTGAACACACACAGAACTGTAACAGTAAACAGGTAATGTTACCTACAGTGTACAGATAGTAGTGAAAGGTGAACACACACAGAACTGTAACAGTAAACAGTTAATGTTACCTGCAGTGTACAGATAGTAGTGAAGGGTCAACACACACAGAACTGTAACAGTAAACAGTTAATGTTAGCTACAATGTCGAGATAGTAGTGAAGGGTGAACACATACAGAACTGTAACACTAAACAGTTAATGTTACCTTCAGTGTACAGGTAGTAGTGAAGGGTGAACGCACAAAGAACTGTAACACTAAACAGTTAATGTTACCTACAGTGTACAGGTAGTAGTGAAGGGTGAACACATACAGAACTGTAACACTAAACAGTTAATGTTAGCTACAGTGTACAGGTAGTAGTGAAGGGTGAACACACACAGAACTGTAACAGTAAACAGTTAATGTTAGCTACAGTGTCGAGATAGTAGTGAAGGGTGAACACATACAGAACTGTAACAGGAAATAGTTAATGTTACCTACAGTGTACAGGTAGTAGTGAAGGATGAACACATACAGAACTGTAACAGTAAACAGTTAATGTTACCTACAGTGTACAAATAGTAGTGAAAGGTGAACACACACAGAAATGTAACAGTAAACAGTTAATGTTACCTACAGTGTACAGATAGTAGTGAAAGGTGAACACACACAGAACTGTAACAGTAAACAATTAATGTTACCTTCAGGGTACAGGTAGTAGTGAAGGGTGAACGCACACAGAACTGTAACACTAAACAGCTAATGTTACCTACAGTGTACAGGTAGTAGTGAAAGGTGAACACATACAGAACTGTAACAGTAAACAGTTAATATTACTTACAGTGTAAAGGTAGTATTGAAGGGTGAACACACACAGAACTGTAACAGTAAACAGTTAATGTTACCTACAGTGTACAGATAGTAGTGAAAGGTGAACACACACAGAACTGTAACAGTAAACAGTTAATGTTAGCTACAGTGTACAGGTAGTAGTGAAAGGTGAACACACACAGAAATGTAACAGTAAACAGTTAATGTTACCTACAGTGTACAGATAGTAGTGAAAGGTGAACACACACAGAACTGTAATAGTAAACAGTTAATGTTAGCTATAGTGTACAGGTAGTAGTGAAGGGTGAACACACACAGAACTGTAACAGTAAACAGTTAATGTTACCTACAGTGTACAGGTAGTAGTGATGGGTGAACACATACCGAACTGTAACAGTAAACAGTTAATGTTATCTACATTGTACAGATAGTAGTGAAGGGTGAACACATACAGAACTGTAACACTAAACAGTTAATGTTACCCGCATTGTACAGGTAGTAGTGAAGGGTGAACACATACAGAACTGTAACATAAACAGTTAATGTTACCTACATTCTACAGACAGTAGTGAAGGGTGAACACACACAGAACTGTAACAGTAAACAGTTAATATTTCCTACATTGTACAGGTAGTAGTGAAGGATTTATTTAAGGTATAATGTCAAGTATTTCTTGGGTGTTTAATGTGAAGGATATATTTTTAAGATATATTTTAAAAATAGAAGTGAAAAATATGTGTAAAGTTTAACGCGAAGTGTATTTGTAGGATAGATATCACGTGAATGTATTTCTATGATACAGTGTGAATTGTCTTCTACATTGTTTGTGCGTGTGTGTATTTCTACGAGGTTCATCTTGTAACTGTAAATTTTGTATTTAGCGTTTTACTAGCCTTGTAAATAATGTTACAAATTAGTTATAGATAAAATATTGCTGTGTAACAACAAATAGCCAATCAAGTGACAGAACAAAATTTGCTTTGACGGGTTTCCATTGCTCGCGATTTACGTCATCAGCTAATCCATGTCTATTGGTCAGAGTAATATTGAAAATTACTCAGTGACTTCCTTGACAATCAGCTTCGTCTTATTAATAGTTATTGCTTCCACTAGAGTAAGACATAACTGCAGCTTTTAGTAGAAACGTGAGATGTACTGCCGCGTGTTTCGAGGAAAATGAAAAACTTCCTTTGGTTAACAGAAGGGAGTTTTTAGTTTGGTTTTTGTCACACCTTGGCTTTACAGCAACATTTCTATATTCGATGACAAGCTAGTTTATGTTTAAACGAACCATGCAGCAGACAAATAAATTATTTTAAAGCACAAACCAGTGCCGATAAAAAGTCAATTATTTTGTTTATATTAAGTCAGTAACAAATTAAAGATTTCTCTCAGCGGCTCTGTTTAAACTTGCAAGTCAAATCGTTATTGGATTCTATAGATATCTAATATAAATATTGAAGACCTGTATTGTTCAGCTGAGTAAAATAACAGTGAAATGTTAACATAGTTCGTTTTCAGCCTTTAACAATAATCGCACAATAAGAAATTAACCGATTGCAATTGAATTTGAACATAAATCGAAACCTAGAATATTCCAAACTGAGAAACAGGCGAAATGCGTTGGAGATGTTGGTTCATCATGTCTATTATATGTAACGAATGTTCTGAATGGTACGCTTGAAGACTTTACCATCTCGAAACTGAAGGTTTATATTATGTGTAAATAAATGCTATTTGGTCGGAATAACGTTAAGACCAATTACTAAACAATAATCCTCAGGTTGTTAGGTGTTATTTCTTTCAGTTGTCACCAGATTAAAACACTGGCGACTTCGTTTATTTTGGTTATGCAAACCCATTCCTTTTCATTAAGATTTGTTTAAACCATTAGCTGTTGTTGTTCTTGTTTTGAATTAAGCACAAAGCTACACAATGGGTTATTTGTGCTCTGCCCACCACGGGTATCGAAACCCGGATTTTAGCGTTGTGAGTCCGCAGACATACCGCTGAGCCACTAGGGGGCTAAACCATAAGTACTTGTACATATCTATATAGGCAAACACACACACACGCATATGTATATAACTTTTACGTTTTGTAATATCTAAGTATGTGATTGTATTTTTACCAAGACAAAATCACAAAACTGAAATATGACGTCAGTTGTGTGTAAAATGGAGTTTCTACCATTTTGAATCAGGTTTATTTATGGTGATTCATCAGCTGTATTCGTTTGTATAACAGTGTTACAGTTTTAACAGCTATATACGTGTGTATAACAGTATGATATGCTGTGTTAGTGTATAACTGTGTTAGGTTTAGTTCTTGTTCATTAAACATCTTACTGTGTGGCCAGCTGTATTTATATATTTTATCATAACACGTTTTTGTCATCAAATTATGATTTGTTTTTTGAACAATGAAAAATATGCTTTATCTGTTGCAACTGGCTGTAACCATACAATGCGTGCCTATTTGTAATAAATGTTGATACAGTTAAAATTAGAAAATAGTTAAGAAACCATGAATCTTTATAAAGTTACAACTTAGTAATATAAACCATTCACATATGTGAACAGTATTATAACATTTGGCCTAATGTATTGTTAGATATTGTATAGCGGACCAACTGTTTGATAATTATAGATTTTGTCATTGGTGAAATTAAGTCCTTCATGATGACGACAAACCCATTTAAAGTAAAAATGTATTTTCAAGACAGCTGGAAGGGGTGTTAAAACTTTATCCCCCCCTCAAACCAACCGTCTTGGGAATACGTTTTGAAATGATGTATGTAATATAATAATTAAGTATTTACAATAATTACAATTCACGTGCTTAAAGCAGTTCACATTATATCATTCGCTGATGATACAAGTAGCGCCCAATCAGAGCTGATACTGTACAAAAGGCCTCGTCGGCACTGGATGTGGCTGATGTAGTATAGTTGGTGTTCACTTACATTTCTAACTTCTAAGTTTGTTTGTTCTTTGTGAGAATGTATGGCTAACATGAATATTAACGGTGTGTTATGAAGAATTACAGTTGTGGACGTTGTTTGTGGAGATTTTAATGACGCACGTGAAGGTACAGAACTTTTATATAACCAGTAGTAGTAATTAGTTGACACAACATAGCATAACCAGCTGTAGTAATTAGTTGACACAACATAGCATAACCAGCTGTAGTAATTAGTTGACACAACATAACATAACCAGCTGAAGTAATTAGTTGACACAACATAACATAACCATCTGTAGTAATTAACTGACACAACATAGCATAATCAGCTGTAGTAATTAACTGACACAACATAGCATAATCAGCTGTAGTAATTAGTTGACACAACATAACATAACCATCTGTAGTAATTAACTGACACAACATAGCATAATCAGCTGTAGTAATTAGTTGACACAACATAACATAACCAGCTGTAGTAATTAGCTGACACAACATAACATAACCAGCTGAAGTAATTAGTTCACACAACATAACATAACCAGCTGTAGTAATTAGCTGACACAACATAACATAACCAGCTGTAGTAATTAGTTGACACAACATAACATAACCAGCTGTAGTAATTAGTTGACACAACATAAGAAATCCAGCTGTAGTAATTAGTTGACACAACATAAGAAATTCAGCTGTAGTAATTAGTTGACACAACATAAGAAATCCAGCTGTAGTAATTAGTTGACACAACATAACAAATTCAGCTGTAGTAATTAGTTGACACAACATAACTTAACGAGCTGTAGTAATTAGTTGACACAACATAACATAACCAGCTGTAGTAATTAGTTGACACAAAATAACATAACCAGCTGTAGTAATTAGTTGACACAACATAACATAACCAGCTGTAGTAATTAGTTGACACAACATAACATAACCAGCTGAAGTAATTAGTTGACACAACATAACCAGCTGTAGTAAATAGTTGACACAACATAACAAATCCAGTTGCAGAAATTAGTTCACACAACATGACATAACCAGCTGTAGTAATTAGTTGACACAACATAACATAACCAGCTATAGTAATTAGTTGACACAACATAACATAACCAGCTGTAGTAATTAGTTGACACAACATAGCAAATCCAGTTGTAGTAATTAGTTGACACAACATAACTTAACGAGCTGTAGTAATTAGTTGACACAACATAGCATAATCAGCTGTAGTAATTAGTTGACACAACATAACATAACCAGCTGTAGTAATTAGCTGACACAACATAACATAACCAGCTGAAGTAATTAGTTGACACAACATAACATAACCAGCTGTAGTAATTAGCTGACACAACATAACATAACCAGCTGTAGTAATTAGTTGACACAACATAACATAACCAGCTGTAGTAATTAGTTGACACAACATAAGAAATCCAGCTGTAGTAATTAGTTGACACAACATAAGAAATTCAGCTGTAGTAATTAGTTGACACAACATAAGAAATCCAGCTGTAGTAATTAGTTGACACAACATAACAAATCCAACTGTAGTAATTAACTGACACAACATAACAAATTCAGCTGTAGTAATTAGTTGACACAACATAACTTAACGAGCTGTAGTAATTAGTTGACACAACATAACATAACCAGCTGTAGTAATTAGTTGACACAAAATAACATAACCAGCTGTAGTAATTAGTTGACACAACATAACATAACCAGCTGTAGTAATTAGTTGACACAACATAACATAACCAGCTGAAGTAATTAGTTGACACAACATAACCAGCTGTAGTAAATAGTTGACACAACATAACATAACCAGCTATAGTAATTAGTTGACACAACATGACATAACCAGCTGTAGTAATTAGTTGACACAACATAACATAACCAGCTGTAGTAATTAGTTGATACAACATAACATAACCAGCTGTAGTAATTAGTTGACACAACATAACAAATCCAGCTGTAGTAATTAGTTGACACAACATAACATAACCAGCTGTAGTAATAAGTTGACACAACATGACATAACCAGCTGTAGTAATTAGTTGACACAACATAACATAACCAGCTGTAGTAATTAGCTGACACAACATAACATAACCAGCTGTAGTAATTAGTTGACACAACATAACATAACCAGCTGTAGTAATTAGTTGACACAACATAAGAAATTCAGCTGTAGTAATTAGTTGACACAACATAAGAAATCCAGCTGTAGTAATTAGTTGACACAACATAACAAATCCAACTGTAGTAATTAACTGACACAACATAACAAATTCAACTGTAGTAATTAGTTGACACAACATAACTTAACGAGCTGTAGTAATTAGTTGACACAACATAACATAACCAGCTGTAGTAATTAGTTGACACAACATAACATAACCAGCTGTAGTAATTAGCTGACACAACATAACATAACCAGCTGTAGTAATTAGTTGACACAACATAACATAACCAGCTATAGTAATTAGTTGACACAACATAACAAATCCAGTTGCAGTAATTAGTTCACACAACATGACATAACCAGCTGTAGTAATTAGTTGACACAACATAACATAACCAGCTATAGTAATTAGTTGACACAACATAACATAACCAGCTGTAGTAATTAGTTGACACAACATAGCAAATCCAGTTGTAGTAATTAGTTGACACAACATAACTTAACGAGCTGTAGTAATTAGTTGACACAACATAGCATAATCAGCTGTAGTAATTAGTTGACACAACATAACATAACCAGCTGTAGTAATTAGCTGACACAACATGACATAACCAGCTGAAGTAATTAGTTGACACAACATAACATAACCAGCTGTAGTAATTAGCTGACACAACATAACATAACCAGCTGTAGTAATTAGTTGACACAACATAACATAACCAGCTGTAGTAATTAGTTGACACAACATAACATAACCAGCTGTAGTAATTAGTTGACACAACATAAGAAATCCAGCTGTAGTAATTAGTTGACACAACATAAGAAATTCAGCTGTAGTAATTAGTTGACACAACATAAGAAATCCAGCTGTAGTAATTAGTTGACACAACATAACAAATCCAACTGTAGTAATTAACTGACACAACATAACAAATTCAGCTGTAGTAATTAGTTGACACAACATAACTTAACGAGCTGTAGTAATTAGTTGACACAACATAACATAACCAGCTGTAGTAATTAGTTGACACAAAATAACATAACCAGCTGTAGTAATTAGTTGACACAACATAACATAACCAGCTGTAGTAATTAGTTGACACAACATAACATAACCAGCTGAAGTAATTAGTTGACACAACATAACCAGCTGTAGTAAATAGTTGACACAACATAACATAACCAGCTATAGTAATTAGTTGACACAACATGACATAACCAGCTGTAGTAATTAGTTGACACAACATAACATAACCAGCTGTAGTAATTAGTTGACATAACATAACATAACCAGCTGTAGTAATTAGTTGACACAACATAACAAATCCAGCTGTAGTAATTAGTTGACACAACATAACATAACCAGCTGTAGTAATAAGTTGACACAACATGACATAACCAGCTGTAGTAATTAGTTGACACAACATAACATAACCAGCTGTAGTAATTAGCTGACACAACATAACATAACCAGCTGTAGTAATTAGTTGACACAACATAACATAACGAGCTATAGTAATTAGTTGACACAACATAACAAATCCAGTTGCAGTAATTAGTTCACACAACATGACATAACCAGCTGTAGTAATTAGTTAACATAACATAACCAGCTATAGTAATTAGTTGACACAACATAACATAACCAGCTGTAGTAATTAGTTGACACAACATAGCAAATCCAGTTGTAGTAATTAACTGACACAACATAACATAACCAGCTATAGTAATCAGTTGACACAACATAACATAACCAACTGTAGTAATTAGTTGACACAACATAACATAACCAGCTGAAGTAATTAGTTGACACAACATAACCAGCTGTAGTAATTAGTTGACACAACATAACATAACCAGCTATAGTAATTAGTTGACACAACATAACATAACCAGCTGTAGTAATTAGTTGACACAACATAGCAAATCCAGTTGTAGTAATTAACTGACACAACATAACATAACCAGCTATAGTAATCAGTTGACACAACATAACATAACCAACTGTAGTAATTAACTGACACAACATAACATAACCAGCTGTAGTAATTAGTTGACACAACATAACATAACCAGCTGTAGTAATTAACTGACACAACATAACATAACCAGCTATAGTAATTAGTTGACACAACATAACAAATCCAGTTGTAGTAATTAGTTCACACAACATGACATAACCAGCTGTAGTAATTAGTTGACACAACATAACATAACCAGCTATAGTAATTAATTGACACAACATAACAAATCCAGTTGTAGTAATTAGTTGACACAACATGACATAACCAGCTGTAGTAATTAGTTGACACAACATAGCAAATCCAGTTGTAGAAATTAACTGACACAACATAACATAACCAGCTATAGTGATCAGTTGACACAACATAACATAACCAGCTGTAGTAATTAGTTGACACAACATAACATAACCAGCTGAAGTAATTAGTTGACACAACATAGCATAACCAGCTGTAGTAATTAGTTGACACAACATAACATAACCAGCTGAAGTAATTAGTTGACACAACATAACAAATCCAGCTGTAGTAATTAGTTGACACAACATGACATAACCAACTGTAGTAATTAGTTGACACAACATGACATAACCAGCTGTAGTGATTAGTTGACACAACATAACATAACCAGATGTAGTAATTAGTTGACACAACGTAACATAACCAGCTGAAGTAATTAGTTGACACAACATAACATAACCAGCTGTAGTAATTAGTTGACACAACATAACAAATCCAGCTGTAGTAATTAGTTGACACAACATAACAAATCCAGCTGTAGTAATTAGTTGACACAACATAACAAATCCAGCTGTAGTAATTAGTTGACACAACATAACAAATCCAGCTGTAGTAATTAGTTGACACAACATAACATAACCAGCTGTAGTAATTAGTTGACACAACATAACATAACCAGCTGTAGTAATTAGTTGACACAACATAAGAAATCCAACTGTAGTAATTAGTTGACACAACATAAGAAATCCAGCTGTAGTAATTAGTTGACACAACATAACATAACCAGCTGTAGTAATTAGTTGACACAACATAACATAACCAGCTGTAGTAATTAGTTGACACAACATAACATAACCAGCTGTAGTAATTAGTTGACACAACATAACAAATCCAGCTGTAGTAATTAGTTGACACAACATAACAACTCCAGCTGTAGTAATTAGTTGACACAACATAACATAACCAGCTGAAGTAATTAGTTGACACAACATAACATAACCAGCTGAAGTAATTAGTTGACACAACATAACATAACCAGCTGTAGTAATTAGTTGACAGAACATAACATAACCAGCTGTAGTAAATAGTTGACACAACATAACATAACCAGCTGTAGTATATAGTTGACACAACATAACAAATCCAGCTGTAGTAATTAGTTGACACAACATAACAAATCCAGCTGTAGTAATTAGTTGACACAACATAACCACTAATCAGATCACACATCATAACAACAGAAGAGATGATGTGAAATACCACACGACACAAGAGGTAATCTGTGGTATCTCTACATGATTAATGCTGCTAATAATTACAACTTGTGCTCCAATTAACCAATTAGATGATGTTTTCTGTTTCTCACATCAACTAAGTTAGAATGTTGTTTTCAAAGTATTGATGATTTGGACAATGGAAGCTAACAATGTAATGAATTCGAACGAATGTTTCTGGTGTATTGTTGAAACAGAATAATATAACTCAGGAAGAATAAACATAAAGTGTTGCATCTGTTAAGCCTAATTGGTTTATTGTTATCACAGGAAAGACTTTCATGAACATTGTTAACACTATAATTCTACATCAAACTAGAGGGACACTCCATGTTATTAGACAGGGATTTTTTTTTCATTTTATGATCTTAACCCTAAAATCTAATTACTTCTAAGTCGAGTCATAACCCAAATGTATAACAAGAAATCTGACAAACACATACCGGAGGTGACTGTTTTGAATTTCGCGCAAAGCTACACGAGGGCTATCTTTGCTAGCCGTCCCTAATTCAGCAATGTAAGACTAGAAAGAAGGCAGCTAGTCATCACCACCGACCGCCAACTGTTTTACATACGAATAGTGGGACAGACCGTCACATTATAAGGTTCCCACGGCTGAAAGGGCGAGCGTGTTTGGTGCCCTCCATAACAGGTCCGATTCGCCCTCATTGCATCATACCACTTCCTCATTGAGTAGGAAGCGTACAATGTTAAGTCTGTTTCATGTTAATAATAAACTCTAAATAGCGATACTTGTTGTGGTTTGGTTTGAATTTCGCGCAAAGCTACTCAAGGGCTATCTGCGCTAGCCGTCCATAATTTAGCAATGTAAGAATAGAGGGAAGGCAGGTATTCATCACTATCCATTTTGATAGTTGAGCTACTCCTTTACCAACGAATAATGGGATTGACCGTCACATTATAACGCTCCCACAAATGAAAGGGCGAGCATTTTATTGCGACCGGGATCGGAACCCGCGACCTTCGGATTACGAGTGGAACGCCTTAACCCATCTGGCCATGCTGGGCCCACTTGTTGTGAAACAGAAGTGAAGACAGATGTCGGTTAGGCTTACATTAAACATATATCCTTTTCTCCTTCATCAATGCTTTATTCGTAAAAATGTTCCTTAAAATAGTTTATATTTTTCAAGTAATTTCAGTGTTTGCTCTGAGCTTTCTCTCAAAATTCTTCTTCCTATTAGTGACTGTTATTGTATTCAATCCAAACTTCTCTCCCTCTGTGATGTATTTTCAGTTTTTGATAAAGCGAACGCACTTTTTCTAGAAGTGCTTTGCCTGATTTCGTGCCAATGTTAACCAGTTAGATCCTACAAAGGACAATCGCATCCAGTTTATGAATCCATACACAGAAGCAATACATCAGAATAAAAGATTAGGAAATCCAGCTCGAGTCGTGGATGACTTTGCTGTCACCGTGGTGTCGAATACAATCCAGATCACAGACAGTTAAACTAACTCGCGAGGTTTAGTAATAATGACACGTCTTCCCAGAATTCCATCTCTAAACGATTGTGGTTCGATATAATTTGTTAATAATAACTCGTGTGTCCTAGAATTATTTTTCTAAATGGTGTGAAGAGAATTTGACGTCTGTAATTCTTCTGAAAAACCAAATATCTTGTTTAAAGTCTTTTGGCTTTCGATCGATGAATAGGTTTTTATGTCATTCATAGTTTCGTGAAGCCTAGCGTGCACTACACGTTTTAGAAACGTTTTGGCATTCGCGTATAATTAGATTTCACAATTTTCTTTTCCCTATTTGTGTCATCCATTTTGTGTCAAGATGGATGTCTTTGTTCATGACATGGTATTGTTCTTTTATCACTTGAAGTTGAATTAATCCTAAGAGATGTTAATAGTTTTAGGCAGTACTAAAACTGAGTAATATGTTTCCAATTAACATAAACAACTAACTTTTCAACATACACCGGATAACCATGTAGTGTTACCCTTTCAGTCTGACATTGGGAAGGTGTGTTGTGTTACCCTTTCAGTTTTGACATTGAAAGGTGTGTTGTGTTACCCTTTCAGTCTGACATTGAGAAGGTGTGTTGTGTTACCCTTTCAGCTTTGACATTGGGAAGGTGTGTTGTGCTACCCTTTCAGTTTGACATTGAGAAGGTGTGTTGTGTTACCCTTTCAGTCTGACGTTGGGAAGGTGTGTTGTGTTACCCTTTCAGTCTGACATTGAGAAGATGTGTTGTGTTACCTTTCAGTTTTGACATTGGGAAGGTGTGTTGTGTTACCTTTCAGTTTTGACATTGGGAAGATGTGTTGTGTTACCCTTTCAGTTTGATATTGAGAGGTGTGTTGTGTTACCCTTTCAGTTTTGACATTGGGAAGGTGTGTTGTGTTACCCTTTCAGTTTTGACATTGAGAGGTGTGTTGTGTTACCCTTTCAGTTTTGACATTGGGAAGGTGTGTTGTGTTACCTTTTCAGTTTGATATTGGGAAGGTGTGTTGTGTTACCCTTTCAGTTTGACATTGGGAAGGTGTGTTGTGTTACCCTTTCAGTCTGACATTGAGATGGTGTGTTGTGTTACCCTTTCAGTTTTGACATTGGGAAGGTGTGTTGTGTTACCCTTTCAGTTTGACATTTGAAAGGTGTGTTGTGTTACCCTTTCAGTTTTGACATTGAGAAGGTGTGTTGTGTTACCCTTTCAGTTTGATATTGGTAACTTCTGTCGTGTTATCCTTTTAGTTTGACATTGGGAACTCGTGGACTATTCTTTTACCAACGACTAGTGGGATTGACCGTCAAATTATAATGCCTCCACGGCTGAAATGGCGAGCATATTAGTCGAGCGCCCTAACCACCTGGTCATTTCGGGTGTGTTATCAACTGACTAGTCTTCATTAGACTGAAAAATAAAAACTTGTTCACACTTCCACTGAGGCTTCACACGAGTGTGAAAGGCAGATAAAGTGTGGCAAACGACAGTAATGGGTGTTTGACCGAAACGCTGACCATATGATTATTTTTTCTTCAGTTACTAGCACGTCCCACTGCTAAGCACAAAACTGCATAATGGACTGGCTATCTGTGCTGTGCCTGCCACACGGTTCGAGCTCCTACTTTCAATGTTAGTTTTTTTTGTTTGTTTTGGAATTTCGCACAAAGCTACTCGAGGGCTATCTGTGCTAGCCGTCCCTAATTTAGCAGTGTAAGACTAGAGGGAAAGCAGCTAGTCATCACCACCCACCGCCAACTCTTGGGCTACTCTTTTACCAACGAATAGTGGGATTGACCGTCACATTATTATGTTTGGCGCGACCGGGATGCGAAACCGCGACTCTCAGATTCAACGTTAGAGGTCCTCAAGCTTTCTGATGCAGTCACAGAAAAAGGACCACAAAAATACAGGAAATATATTCACTTGTGTACAAAATAATGGCCTCTTACGTAATTACGCAACCTATATTTTTAGATTAAAAACAAAGTTTTTAAACCCCACGCGTTTACAGCTCACGCAGTATGTTTGTTTGTACCAGACGTGATTGTCTTTATATTGAAATATTGAGCTGTTTAAAGGTTTGTAAACGAAAGAATAATTCTGAGACAAACTGTAATAAGAAACGTCGATTCTACCTGAAAACAATTGCAAAGCCTTTTTAGTTGGAGAAAATAATTTCCGTTTTCAACTTCGCCGAGCTCGGGTTTTCCATTTTCTCGGTAACTATGAACTTCCCGCCACTTTGCAGATTGAGACAGTAAATATGTTCTTTAGTTTTTATTTCACCGTTAAAAAAAAACCTTTTTAGAGGGGAAGGAATAAATTTCGAAACATTCGACTGTTTGTTTTATCAACAAGCTAAAGATGTTAGTAAGTGAAAATTAAAGAGTCATTAGTTTGACTTTTATAAAAGTATTTACGTGGCGTTATAACCTTTTATTATATTTCTGTTATGTTCGAAAAGTGTCAGAACGCGTGCACTTTCTGCTCCATATAACTTGGTAGTCGATTACTCCGCAGTGCATCCACATTCACGAATTTTGAAAGATTTCAGAACGAAATCGGGTTTCTATGGTAACAAAAATTGGTCTGTGTGGAAAAAAATAATTAAAAACTAAATTAATTCTGTTCTGTGGAAAGAAATTTTCCTGAACACTTACAGAACGGAAGAAAACCAGCTGTTTCAAACTCTGCTTGTGATACCACTGATACATAACTGTTACGTGAGTTAGTTCTACTGTGTTTCTAGGGTCGAACCTAAGTTTTTCAAATTCCAAACCATCAAAAGATAAAATTGGTAAGAGTACAACGTGATCAGTTGATAGATCAATGGTAATCCGGAAGTAACACCTACAACACAACGTGATCGGTTGATAAATCAATGGTAATCCGGAAGTAACACCTACAACACAACGTGATCGGTTGATAAATCAATGGTAGTCCGGAAGTAACACCTACAACACAACGTGATCGGTTGATAAATCAATGGTAATCCGGAAGTAACACCTGCAACACAAAGTGATCGGTTGATAAATCGATGGTAGTCCGGAAGTAACACCTAGAACACAAAGTGATCGGTTGATAAATCAATGGTAGTCCGGAAGTAACACCTGCAATACAACGTGATCGGTTGATAAATCAATGGTAATCCGGAAGTAACACCTGCAATACAACGTGATCGGTTGATAAATCAATGGTAGTCCGGAAGTAACACCTACAACACAACGTGATCGGTTGATAAATCAATGGTAATCCGGAAGTAACACCTACAACACAACGTGATCGGTTGATAAATCAATGGTAGTCCGGAAGTAACACCTACAACACAACGTGATCGGTTGATAAATCAATGGTAATCCGGAAGTAACACCTGCAACACAAAGTGATCGGTTGATAAATCGATGGTAGTCCGGAAGTAACACCTAGAACACAAAGTGATCGGTTGATAAATCAATGGTAGTCCGGAAGTAACACCTGCAATACAACGTGATCGGTTGATAAATCAATGGTAATCCGGAAGTAACACCTGCAATACAACGTGATCGGTTGATAAATCAATGGTAATCCGGAAGTAACACCTACAACACAAAGTGATCGGTTGATAAATCAATGGTAGTCCGGAAGTAACACCTACAACACAACGTGATCGGTTGATAAATCAATGGTAGTCCGGAAGTAACACCTGCAATACAACGTGATCGGTTGATAAATCAATGGTAATCCGAAAGTACCAATAACAGTATATATTTATTGTAAGCATAACTTGTGAGACTGTATCTTTTTATCACAGTGTTTCGGAAGCCCTTTGCAGTTTTACGTTAAAATTCTGAAACAAACTAAATGAACACCTTGCATCACAAAACAATAAAAAATACACATTAGCTTAAAAGATGGGGTCTCACATACCTACTTATGGACGTTAAGCGTATAACAGGGTTTAAGTATCAAGTTGAACCACTTTAATATCGTATTTCTAATACTAATAATACATATGTCTAGATGTCCTTTTTACAGAGAAATACGCCAGCATTTTTAAAAGCTGCGTGTGAGAACCTTGTCTATAGTGGAAAACATCTGCGTTTTCAACCAATGATCGCAGCTGTATTTGCATACAATCCTAATTGTAACGGACTAACCACAGAAAGCATAGGTTGACGACTCCAACGCCATTTTGTTCTTATTAGAAACTCGTTGATAGGTGGTTTGCAGTTGTGACGTAATGGTTTATTTAATACGTGCACATAAATCTAGTGTTGCTGTTATTTTCCATCGTGCGCTCGTTTGTCTCTGTCGTATTCCTTTTTTATTAGAGTTTATCTTTCAAATTCTAAACACATGCTGTTCCGTTTCTCAATTCGTCCGATTGTGTGATAATTTTATAAAAAGAAATATTGAACCACATTATTTACATGGGTATATGTTATACGATGTAAAATATAATTTTGGTTCTACGTAATTATCTATTGCAAGTCGAATCAATTTTTTGAAATGATAGTTGCGCCATACGAAAAATATGTAATGTATTGTAAATATTAAATACACGTGACGTCATTTTCCCCGGTAAAATGTGACGTCTTGAATCAGCCGACTGGCAACATAGTTAATTGAATAGTTTGCACTTGCGATTAAAAACACAAAGGAATAACCGACATCAACGACCTACTGGGTGTATATATATTTATAAATACTTTTAAGATATGTTACAGCGTGTGCGATTACAAAAAGAAACTCCATAATCTACTATCGAGTTCAAAGTTCCAATTCCAACTAAACCTAATTGCAGTGAAGTGCTCTTCAAACGGTTCGCTTGAAGTCGAAGGTAAACCGAATCTGTTTTATAAGCTCAGAGCGTAGATGGTGGAAGATGTTTGAATTCGGGTGTGGGTGGGTATCGAAGACTAGGGATCCTATAATTGCTTGGATGACCGTGATAACTTAAGTTAAAACTATCCAGGTTACTCAGTTCACTAGGTTTCAAACCTCTTTTATCATGACACGCGATTAAACTATGTGTGAGTTAGGGGTCTGTTACGGAAACGTTTTTATGATGTTGTTTTTGATATTTATGATCAAAATATTTTAAATAGACACGCAGCCAATAATACTTGATTTTCCATATTTGGTAATACAGGACTTGACGTAAGAAGCACTCGTTACATAGTAGAAGAATAGAGTAAACCAGTCTTAGCTTTTTTTTTTAATGATGTCTGTTGTTTTTTTTTTAATTTCGCGCAAAGCTACTCGAGGTCTACCAGCAATAGTCCTCCATAATTTAGCAGTGTAAGACTAGAGGGAAAACAGCTAGTCATCACCACCCACCGCCAACTCTTGGGCTACTCTTTTACCAACGAATAGTGGGATTGACCTAACTTATAAGGTCCCCACGGCTGAGAGGGCGAGGATGTTTGGTATGACGGGGATTCGAACCTGCGACCCTCAGATTACGAGTCGACCGCCTTAACCCACCTGTTTGTTGTAATGTAAATTTTTTTCAATGATTTCTTTTTAACAAATCATTTTCACAAATACGTGTACGCATGTATTATTTACACAGGAGAGGAAACGTGCCCCCTTTACGTATTTCTAAGCGGTATTAATATGATATTTTCTCTCTCTCACGCACGTTTCAGAACCCAAAGCTATACCAAATTGTATTTATTTATTTTCTTAAAAACAACAGAAAAACTGTGAAATATTTCTAAAAACAAGTTTTCAGCCCCCCAGTGGCTCAGCAGTATGTCTGCGGACTTGCAACACTAAAAACCGGGTTTCAATACCCTTGGTGGATAGAGCACAGATAGCCAGTCGACTGAGTAACTTTGTGCTTAATTCAAAACAACAAGTTTTATAATAGGTTAAAAATCCCTGAAAGTGTCTGGACGTAATTGACAAGGGGGATACGTCCCCACAAAAAAAAAGTATATTTTTCATTATTGGCAAAATTACTCACCAGTAATTGAAATCACCCAAAATTATAATGCTGATGGGTTAAGTATACGCATGAGTAACATTCATTTCAGAAATGAAAGTTAATAAAACAACAAAAGCGTTCTCTTGTTTCACAATATTAAGAAATTAACGTTTGAATAAACCACTGAAATACCTCCTTACCTATTCCAAAGCATTTTCAATTCCACGTGCCTGAAGGTGTTAAAATTTAATCTGTTGTTATGGTTTTAGAGTAAAACTACAAAAAGTATTACCTTCGCTTTGTCCAATAAGAAAGAGATCGAACCTCCGATTCTAGCGTTGTAAGTCGAAATGTATGCAACAAATAGTAACAAAAGAACGTAAACACTAGTTTTCCATTTTAGATCTGTACACAGGGTTTCTGTTTCTTTATGGAAAACATTTTAGATAAATGTTAAATGAAAATAAACAAAAAAATAACCTTACAGTAATTCGTACAGTTATTTAGTTAAAGTAAAGTGTCTCTAGGCTACAGGTTCATTGAATGTGTAATGGGGTAGTCAGTCAGGGTTCGAAATGTTCTTTGTGACGGTAGGTGGGACTCGTACTGAGAAAGTTTGCAAACCACGGTCTTCTAATCTAAAATAAAACAAACTAAATGTCGATAAAGGGCACTGTCGGAAAACCCATAAAACGCTTTGATCTTTTGACTTATTGCAGTCAACTGAACGGTATGAAAATATTCAGTATCATAATTATTTAATGCATATCATCCGCCAGGTGGCGTATAAAGTATTAATCAAAACTAAGTTCAAACTGATCAGAGAGAAATGATACAAGAATTCAGTATCAGCCTAAAATATGCAGTGGAGACACACAGTCTACACTTTTTAAATCTTTTAGCACTCGCTTCAGACGAGACTTTACATAATATGACGAGTTTCGTCCTGCGGCTATGCAAAGAAACTGTACAAGCCGTAAATAATTTTCAAATAACAGCTAGAGAGGCGACAGCTATACAATAGTACCCACCGCTTTCTCTCTCTTTTGAACTACGCTAATCAAATAGTAGGAGCTGACTGTTGCACTTATAACGCCCCCAGGGCCCTTAAATGCGGAACTCGTTTTGTTTTTTTTGTTTTTGTTTGCGACAAGCCCATACTTTGTAATTCACATTCGTGCACGGTCAGTTCTACGTCACGCCCAACCGTGGTATGGTGACTTCGAGATTTTTGATATTTGGGTGGGTGAGCGTAATTTTTGAATTTCTATATTAATACCTTCACAGAAAGCATTATTTGTTCTTCATTTCCTCACGATTAATCCTAAGTTTATAACACACTGGGTTCACTCTAGAACATATAATGACAACAAATATATACAGACTTCTTTTATATAATTTAAAGATAAACTCATGAGACAGACGGAGAGTTTGTTTTGTTTTCTGAATTTCGCGCAAAGCTACACGAAGGCTATCTGCACTAGCCGTCCCTAATTTAGCAGTGTAAGACTAGAGGGAAGGCAGCTAGTCATCACCACCCACCGCCAACTCTTGGGCTACTCTTTTACCAACGAATAGTGTGATCGACCGCGACACTGTAACGCCCCCACGACTGAAAGGGCGAGCATGTTTGGTGCGACCGGGATTCGAATTCACGACCCTCGGATTACGAGTCGAGCGCCCTAACCAGGGCCCAGAGAGAGAGAGAAATGGAATTGCAGCCACAATATAAATATCCAAAAAGAAGGTCATGAACCATAAGGTATCAACGTAAAATATCGCTACAGTTTCTAAATCTATAACATTAATGACCTCCACCTCGTGCCCTAATGTTGGATATTTGTGGGTGTCTTTACATGATTTACATTTAATTGTGGTTTTTTTCCATGGTTTGGGTGAGCTGCATAAGATCTATCTTTTCTCATGATGTATTCTATTCCTCAGTTTTTAGTTTTTCTAAATATATACACACGTACTTATTTGAATGTACATTGTCCAACTGTTCAGATAAACAGCGATGGACGGTGGTGTTTGTTATTGTTATATTTATAATGCTAATATTGTGCGCCAACAAGAAGCTTATTCGAAACTGAAGAGATAATTAATTTCATTAATTTCTGTCTTTCCTATAGACAAATAAACATTTATTGAATGGTTCGTGTTGTCTTAAATTATTACTCAGTAAACTGAGAACTGAAAACAATCTCGTGTGTCTTCACGTGAATGTTGCCTCCCTGAAACGTTGTATTGCTGCTCTACCACCATCCGAGAATACTGAATCACCCTGAAAGGGTTGAACCTGCATAAGACAGCTCAGAGAAACGCAGAGTGATCAATTTTGGAAGGGAAGGCTGCATGTTGGGGGGGAAGGGGAGGGTACGAGATAGGAGAGCCACGAACGCGCCACGTGGAGCCTTTTCTGCACTGCACGAGTTACTTAGAGTCAATCCATAGATTGGACTCATCCCCTTATGCACAATATACTCGCTACAGCTCCTATCTCTTACAATCTGGTCGCATGCAAATTAGTTAGAAATGCAGAAGGTGGATATATGGAACGGAAGTAGATCATGGCGAGAAGGAAAAGGGTTGGTGGTGAATATAATTTTTTGAAAGTGTTACAGAATTCAGCAACTCTGTACGCATCACGACTATGTTGTTAGAAGGTGACGTTCATTGAACAAAAATGTGTTTGTTGGGTCGGAATGTACAAGTTCTGAAAATATAAAAGCTGTGCTTTTTCGTGGATTGCAAACGAACGCTGCTTGCTCGAAGGCCTATTTCTGTTATGCTGGGTGTTCGGAACGTCACTGTGCAGTTTTGTCTGTTAATAAATACATAAGTGCACAGTGACTTTCCCAACACACTGTATATTCGTTATTAACTCAACCTGATTCTGCTCGTGCAGTAAGTTAAATCATGATAATCGAATGTTTGAAATTGTTAATTACGTATTTCAAACGTCACTCAATCGGTAGGCACGTGACATATAATCCAACAAGTGCCGACAAATATAATTTTGAAATCAGTAATTTACGGTTTTACTTTCTTCTTGTAGTTGAAAATTTAGGTTTTGCTTGTAGGTGGTACTTGGAAATTTTTAATGTTAGTTTATCATTACTGTATGCTGAAGAATAGATTACCAAATACGAGCCTCTGTACCCATTTATCCTTCACTTCCATCTATCTGGAGTTCTTACCCATCACGTCTAACACCAGGCGGCTGAACGATAACTCGAGATGAAACCGATCTTTATCAAAATAACCGGAAGTGATGTCACGCCATTGTTTATTTGCCTCAGTTTTCACTGTTTATCTGTATATAGTTTACTATGAAGACTTATTCAAGTCATTCTGCAACGTGTGTTTACCAGTGCTATTAATAAACTGTTGTGCGTTGCCAACCGGAAGTGACTTCACGCGACTATTTAGCGGTCCTTCTGAATATTCAATATTCATCAAATGTTATATATATTTTGTCTTTTGGGTTATACTTTATGGGAGGGGGGGGGTATTTGGTGTGCATCGTTCCATAACTTCTGTCAACAAGAACTATTAAGAAATAAATACATCATGCGTTGACAGCCGGAAGTGACGCAGTATAATTCTTTGTCAAGTGGGTCTTTCGTGTATTGTTATTAGAAAATGAATAATATAACCCAATTTCTTTAAAGTTAGTTTTTTTAAAGGGTGCGACAATAATATAAAGAAACATCCGATGGTTTGAAGTTTATTATTTCAGATAATGCTATCAGTTACGTTAAATTAACCATTAATTCAATCCGTGTGAACGTTTTTCTTCTAATTAATACCTATAAATAGCTGCCTTCCATTATATATAACAAGAACTGTAAGTACTGTTACATGAATTTTTTTAGCTACATATTTGCCAATGCAACTTTTTCATTACATTAAGACATTGGTATAGTTAGGCTTAATTAGAAAACTGTTTGTTTGTTTGATTATGTTACGTCACATTAATCCAGCTTATTTTCAAGGATTGCAATATCCAATTGTTTAACTAGTTTACGGTAAATGTTATTTAAACACTTCGAGGCCTGGAAGAAAACTTGGTGGTTAGGACACTCGACTGGTAAACAGTGGGTTGTGGGATCGAATCCCGACACCAAACATTATCTTTCTTTTAGCCGGGGGGTTGGGAGTGTTATAATGTGACGGCTAATACCTCTATTCGTTGGTAAATAGTTTTCTCGAAAATATAAAAGTGGTCCTATGTTTTAAACGGAAAACAGTGTTGTTATTTGTAAATAGTTATTATAGCTAAATTGTTTCTCTGTACGGTCACCTGAAAGTAATTATTAAATGTGTATTAATTACTGTGTAGATTTGTTCCACTTTTCGGCCACTAATATCCTAAAAAATATTATTTTTGTTTTGGCCTGGATTCGATCCTTGGTTTTCTTCATAGAGGTTTGGTTTAATTTGAATTTCGCAAAGCTACTCGAGAGCTATCTGCGCTAAACGTCCCTAATTTAGCAGTGTAAGGCTAGAGGAAAGGCAGCTAGTCATCACCACCCTCCGCCAACTCTTGGGTTACTCTTTTACAACGATTAATGGGACTGACTGTCACATTATAACGCCCTCGCAGCCGAAAGGGCGAGCATGTTTGGTGTGAAGGGGATTCAAACCCACGGATTACTAGTCAAACGCTTTGATCACCTGGTCATGCCGGGCCCTTCATAGAGGTCTGGTGCGTTAGTTATTCAACTGGAGCATAGCCCGTTACACTGCGTAAACACTTTTAATCATAACTGACAGTTTAATATCAACACACTACCTTTACATGTAATGATGTCTCTATACTTGATAGAGTGAGTAACGAAGACTGACTTTATTAAGGACCTGTTTAAATAAAGCTATTTTTTTATGGTTATCTGACTTTATAGATAATACATTACGTGCGATTGTTAGCACCTATCACCTAGAGGTCGTTGACCCCCAAGTACTGTCCAACGGTGTTCAAGGGTTATTTTGTTAAGAATTATTACGCAAGAAGAGGAAAAAAAACTTTTAGCTTTGAATTTAGATACAAGTTGAATTATTCAATTATTACTTTCTGCAACACAGAGGAATGCACTGAGGTTATTTGGGATTTGAGTGTTCTTAAATCTATCCAATAAATTATCTGCGTTCTGTTCACTACGGATATCGAAACCCAAACTGGAGCGTCGTAAGCCTGTAGATTTACCTCTGAGATGATTAGACTTAATAACAAACAAAAAATGTAAGAGGAACATTACCTAACACTGTTCTTTATAAAGTTTTTGCTTCCTTCATGGATACGTTCACCTGCTTCTCATGACGAGTGGCATTTTGACTGTCCACCTTTACCACGTTTGTCCTTAGAGTATCAGGCAGTACACAGTATTTACAAAATGTTTACCCGATATTGTATTTTTAGCACAAAATGCTTTTCCTTCAGGGTTTCTATTTTTTTCCCGTTCGTACGGAATTTAGTACGTATTGTAGAGCATGACCGATCACGGCGACATGGACTGTAGCGACGTGGTGAGGCTCCAAAATCGTTTTTATAAAACATAATTTCATGTACAGGTGATCAAAATAACTTACTATTCGTTAGTAATATTTCAAAATTAATCTTCAAGTTCTAATGCTCCGTCGTGAGCTTGGGATTTTAAAACGCTGATGTATGGGGCTCGATCCCTCCACCTACCGATCCATATCGCTACTCAATAACCTACAACTAGGACAGTTTGTTCAGTGGTTTAGTTTTTAAGTAGTGTGATTTTTAGTTTTATCAATAGTTTCTACGTTCAGAAATAAAAAAACAAAACTGCATTAATTGAAAACAGAACAACCATAATATTTATATAACACCACACATTAACATATTACTGAAGTCTTATCATGACGTAATCACAACTAAACATAAAGCACTGTTCACAAAAATGTATACTCGAATTCTGGTTACAATATATTTAGTCTTCAACTACCTGATATTCATATAATTTGGTAACTGTAGGTACTCCGAATCTATGTGTGTTACTCCAACTCGTATGATGCATCTTATCCCTCGTGTCTCTTTGCGTGAACTTCAACCATAACAAACACAATAAACACTTGAGGTTTAACCCTAACAGTACTCATTGTTAGTCTAATAAAAACACCAAAGTTCACGGACCTGGTTCTCTTTTAATAGTCAGGATCTGATCTCGACCCAGTTTATCGAACTCAAACTGTTACCTGCAAATGATATCAAACATGCCCGTCCTTTTGTTTGGGTATCTTAAGTTTCAGAATAATTTAGTTTTACATTAATATTTTCAGAAAATAAATCGTTCTCGTGATCTACTTCAAAGTGTGTAAAATGATGTCTTTTCGAGTTTCTGTCGTGTAATATGCTTGTTCTTCCTCGGCTTAGCACGATTGAAATTCGGATATTCGAGAACAGACTGTAACTAATCGTGTTGGAACCACCAAACGAACCACAGATTTTTGGTTAACGTTTATTTACAAGCAAGATATACTTAATGAAAGAAACATTATCAGTATTAGTTAAGAGTGGCGGTTAAAAGGCTTCCTATGTCTATTAGTATAATATTTATTTCCCCATCAATAAGTTCAGGCTTACAACTAGCCACCATGATGGAAGAGGGTTCAGAGAATCCATTGTTTAAAACAATATTATGTTTAATTTATTATTATACTTTTATTAGAGATTGTTTCGCATTGTTAGAATAGTATAAATGTAGGACTAACCTAAAAATCCTAATCTGACTGAACCTCGTAAGATATTCGGTTTACGGACGAAAATGTCGCTATAAACGAGGGTGCCTAATTGGTCGAATGATGTATTCTGATCTTTATAACTAAAAACAGTATATTCGTGTAGCTACACTCATAACCGGGTTGTTGTTTTTTTCAGTTATGATCTAACTACCTTTGTTCAGAAGTTAATTATTAAAAACACATTCACACGATGGAGAAGGTTGTCGAATATACGTTCTTTATATTCAACTGTGACGAAACAAATAATGACCTAACGAAGTTATTTCAACAGATACTTCTTAATGGACAACCTGCAAAGGATTCATGGTTTCCATGGTTAATATATTGGGCTGCGTAGGCTTGCTTCAGTGATAATTCGACTTCTTTTATCTGTTCTCTAAACGAATCCTAGGAAAGCTACATCTGCACCAGTAACTCATTTCGTAAAATCCGTGCACTATCTAACTGTTTAATTAATAACTGTTAGGTCTTTTTCATTTCTAGATTATCTTCAAGTCGACACCTTGTCACTCGTACTGCGTTGTTACCAGCAACCGGTTTCCGACTGTAGGGTTAACTACTTGAACAATTTATTCGAATCAGTAGATGGAGAGTAACAACTCGGATATAAAGAGTGGTTGATTTTTATTATTTCTCTGTTTGCCCTGTCCGATGGGAGTTCGTTTTTTGTTCATTTGAAACAAAAAGCCGATGGGGGGGGGGGTGGAGCAGACTCATCGTGTAACTGAAAATAAAGTGTTTCTGTTTTGTGTTTTTAATTTTCACTTGTGTATTTATGTAGGAATTTTCGATGAAAAAGACGCGTGTAAATCGTGTTCAACAACAGACCGCGGTCAAGTTTTTCTATGGAAAAATAATAAGACTGGACTAATTATAATATCTCCACATAAAAGGTAGCAAGAAACACGTAGTCATGTGACAGCGAGTTTTGATGTAAGGTTCGCGTGTCCAGAAAGAACACGTGTATAATTGTTCTTAATTTGGAAAATAAACAAAGAAACGCACTGTTGTATGTCAAGGCATTGTTTAGCGACATTGATAAAGTATCACCTAACAAGAGTGACAAGGAAAAAAACGGGTATTAAACTGGTGTTATCCAGTTTTTAACCGAAGAAATCTGCATGCCATTCATGGGAATTACTTTCACGAGATGTAATACGGTGAGCACACAATGAAACTAGGGTTAAGAAATACACGTACGTATATAAATAAAACGAACATATTTTGGGAGAATAGAAAACGTGTTGACAGATTTAAATTAAAAACACAAATGTTTTAACGATATTTAAGAATTCGTGCACTATTATTGTTTCTAAACAAGTACAACTCTATGCTTCATATAATACAACAATGATTATTTATATAATGTGTCTTTGTGGACTTCGCGCAAAGCTACTCGAGGGCTATCTGCGCTAGCCGTCCCTAATTTAGCAGTGTAAGAGTAGAAGGAAGGCAGCTTGGCATCACCACCCACCGCCAACATTTGGGCTACTCTTTTACCGACAAATAGTGGGATTGACTGTCACATTATAACACCTCCACGGCTGGAAAGGCGAGCATGTTTAGTGCGACTGGGATTGGAACCCGCGACCCTCGGATTACGAGTCGAACGCCTTAACCCACTTGGCCATGCCGGGGCCCATTCATATAATGATAATACGGAAGTGTTTGTTTCCAGGTAAAGTTTACCATATTAAATAATATGCCATAAGCTTTGTACCAGACAGTTTACTACATTAGTACCACAACACACATGTTTCGTACAAAAAAAACAAAACACGCATTAAATACCGTACCACAAGTTCTGTACTAGACAAAGTTTACCACATCACATACCACAACAAACGTGTTTTGTACCAGATAATGTTTACTACATTAAGCACCACATCACACGTGTTTTGTACCAGATAAAGTTTACTACATTAAGCACCACATCACACGTGTTTTGTACCAGATAAAGTTTACTACATTAAGCACCACATCACACGTGTTTTGTACCAGATAAAGTTTACTACATTAAGCATCACATCACACGTGTTTTGTACCAGATAAAGTTTACTACATTAAGCACCACATCACACGTGTTTTGTACCAGATAAAGTTTACTACATTAAGCACCACATCACACGTGTTTTGTACCAGATAATGTTTACTACATAGTTTGTCAATTTGAGTCATGTACTGTCGCAAATGTCTTACTTCATCGTATCTTTTTTTATACAGTGAAATACCGAGCTCTGCGACGAAACTCGTTCAACACTCACAGATACGGTAAGTTTAATAAAAGCATCTCGCTAAGTCTGTCGTACAATAATAAGATTACATGTAAATAAAATAATAAATTGTTTGTTTGTTTTTGAATTCCGCGCCAAGCTGCACGAGGATTATCTGCGTTGATAATAAACGTACGTTATAAACATGTTGCATATTATACTTTCGTTGGACAAGCTAGACCCTTCTTTATCCATTATCAACACCTGCGTCACCTAGTGGCACAGCGCATATCTGCGGACTTACAACGCTACAAACCGCATTTCGATACCCGTGGTGGGCAGGGCACAGATAGCCCATTGCGTAATTTGCGCTTAACTTCAAATAAACAAAAACAACACCTGTGCAAATTTTGAAGCACAAATTTAAAGCCGTCGGTAGCACCTTTATTTATCAAATATAAAGAGACTCGTAACGCACACTTGTGAATGTAGTCGGTGACGTCAAAGAAATAACAATTTCCGATTCAGAACTATTAACCAAGCAGAATAGAGGCAACCGATCAGCAGCACCCGCCGTCTATTACGTGATAATGTTAATCACGTAGCGAGACAAACATAAACGTTATACCCCCCCCCCCCCGACACACATGGCTGAAAATCCAGAATCATCGCGGTTCGAATCTTGAATCTTTTGGTTCAAAATTTCGTGTAATTACTTTAGTGTCTCTATTTATTTAGCTGCTTGAAAAACAGACAAGCTTAGTCTCCTAAGTATACGAAAGCTGTTTTAAATACAATAACTGTGGGGGGGGGGGCGGCAGAAACACGAAGTCTGATGCCAGAATTCAGGTTCAATGACCTTGAGAACCCCACTGTGACCTTATGCGTTTAATTCTCCATTCTCCTTCATGTGGGGGTTACGTCACATAGTCCGTCACTTGGATGGCAAGTGTGGCCCAGTTCTCTCTGAGAATTTATGGACAAAGAAACAGAAAACGTAAATTAGCACAGGATGCATGTCCCCCTCAGTGTGTTATGCCTCTAATTTCCATAGACATGTATATACTTATTTCTTTTAAAGCACTGGAGAGCTGAGACAGACACATATTCAATATGTACAATATCAGTTTTAGCACTAACAAGTGGCCCGGCATGGCCAAGCGTGTTAAGGCGTGCGACTCGTAATCTGAGGGTCGCGGGTTCGCATCCCCGTCGCGCCAAACATGCTCGCCATATTAGCTGTGGGGGCGTTATAATGTGCGGTCAATCCCACTATTCGTTGGTAAAAGTTTGCGGTGGGTGGTGATGACTGGCTGCCTTCCCTCTAGACTAACACTGCTAAATTAGGAACGGCTAGCACAGATAGCCCTCGAGTAGCTTTGTGCGAAATTCAAAAACAAACACACACTAACAAGTGTGGTGTAATCACATGTGATAAAGGATCTGATAAATAAACGATTATTCTCGTACGATTTTCTCAAAGTTTACTAATTTTTGTTCAAATACGTGTTTTATTAAAATAAATGTTTTTTTTTTTATTGCTGGATATCAAAGATTTTTTTTTTTAAATGGGAGAGTTCTTTACCCATATGTGTGATAGTGAGAAAAACCCGAAAACAAACAAACCTGAAGTTACCATACGGGTCCCTCACTGAAACAATTGCGTAAAATAATTGTATGAAAAATACGGAAGGGACTCGAAGACCAAATAATGGAGTTATTTAGTGCTTGTTTTTAGTTATTTATTTTACGAGACTTAAACTGGTAACCAACAACCTTGTGGAATCAAGATAGTGTAAAAAATTGTGGTTAAGTTATGATTTTAATTTTCTTGTTAAAGTGTTGCCCAAACACCTGATAAATACCATTTTTAGCGATCTCTTAATGTGATTAATAAAGCTGTATTCTTAAGCCTAGATGTTACAACACCTTCATTGAAGTTGTAACCGTTGTTTCAGCTCTGTGAACACTCATTTCTTTTTTGGAACACCCTTTGCAATCACAAGTTGGTTGTTAGGCCTCGCAGCTACGTCAGCATGAGGAATCAAGGCTCGGGCCAACTATGAAACGCGAAAAACTTTCAAGCAAAACATCCGACAACTGGAACAAAATTTTCGATTTTATTGGACGGTTTGAATTATCTCTTGAAATGTCAGCCCAGTGGGTTATAATTTCCGGTACGTCTGGTTACTGTGTGCTTACACCAATTTCCTGGTTTAGATTTTATCGATTCGTACTATTAACACCCCCTGCGGTCATTACAAGTGAAGCGTTCCAAAGGTTTGACATATTCTGATTATGTTTCCTTCTACCCGTCTGTCTCTCTTCCGTTTTTTTTTCTCTGTCTCTCCCACTCTACCTTGTCTGCTTCACCGCCTGTTTGCATACTTGTCAGACAACCAAAGGAAAACTAGCGCTGCATATATAAAACAAACAAATATACGGACCAGAAACCAGCAAATCGTTGTTTCTGGATATGATATTTCGCTCTGTTTTCTTTGTGTGTTAAACGGAAAACAAACATCTCACAATTCTTCAAACCCTCGTCATTTTCTTTTTGCAAAGAAATTCCTCAGAGCATTCGACTCCTAGTGAGACTTGTACCATTTGTTTTAATATTTGTTTTAAATTTTAATAAATTTCACTTTACAATGAAAAGAGTGATTTCACAGATTTAATGAAATTTTCGAAATAGTTACTAAATTATATATTTCTGTTCAAGATTCCACATGTAACAAAATCAGTGTTCCCCTACCCATCCTTTCCCTAAAAGCGAAATATTATTGAACATTCTATAGCATTATTCACCCAGTTACGTTTCATCTTCTGGAAAACCAGAGTTGAAAGTTTTTGGTCAAACTTATTCATTCTCAACAACACAGTTAATCACCAATCGCAAGATCTGGCTAAATGGGAACTTTCAAATGAACCAGACCTAAACTTCATTGCAGAACTAAGTGGTACCTAGTTTTTGCAAATCAAGATAATTTAAAACTACCTTACCTGCAACGTCCTTCATCTTTTGTATGTAGCCCTTTTTATGACCTACGTTGTGCAACTTTCTCTTGCAGGTAAAACATAGGGTTGATAAGGGGAGAGGAGAAAGGGGGAGACCACACGGTGGGAATAATCTGGGTAAGCCGTCTCTCAGAGATAGATCGATTCCAAAAAAATTCCATCCCTCCAGCAATAATCAGGGTAAGCCATCTCTCAGAGGTCGATTGATTCCAAAAGAATTCCATCACTCCAGGAAGATTCAGGGTAAGCCATCTCTCAGAGGTCGATTGATTCCAAAAGAATTCCATCACTCCAGGAATAATCAGGGTAAGCTATCTCTCAGAGGTCGATCGATTCCAAAATAATTCCATCACTCCAGAAAGATTCAGTGTAAGCCGTCTCTCAGAGATGGATCGATTCCAAAATTTCCATCCCTCCAGGAATAATCAGGGTAAGCCATCTCTCAGAGATGGATCGATTCCAAAAGAATTCCATCCCTCCATCTGACACTTTTGATGATAGATGGTGTCATTTCGATTCTTTGTCACAAGAGTCAATATTTTTTTAATAGTATATAAACCGCGGTAGTCAATTTACCATATCAAATTTACTGAAAACATCTACATGGAGGTAGAGAGTTGTCCAACAGATTCAGTTTCGTAGACAGAAAGTTCACGTAACAACTACTACGTTTGGAACGTTGGTTCAACTAACCTTGATAGGGGTCTCTGTTAACTACGAAAAAAAATACACGGTGAAAGTTTTTTTCTTCTTTTTGACCTCAGACGGGGCGTGAAACACAGGAAGATTGCACGTGTATGATACTGGCTGGGGCCCCTCACGTGTAGTCAGCCAAAAACATATGCAAGAGGTAACAAAAAAAGCACTTCAGCAAATACATGCACAAAATTATTGTTTTTTTCGCTAACTCTAAACATTTTTACGAAATTGGCGATTTTAAATATTTTTACAGCAAAATCCTGATTTCACGCCTTTTCAAAACTCGTGTTTATTATATTTTAACACCCCCACCTTCCCGGTAACATGAACACGTCATCACAACAGTGTTCACATGCTGGAAGCTGAGGCCCAAAAACCGAACCTTTCTGATACATTCATATAATTCCAACATTTCAAACAGTTTTTTTTTTCGATTTCATTTCCAAAACTAACACGGATTCTTTCGTAAATTTGAGTTCGATTCTTGACAGTAAAAGCTTATAACTAAATTATTCTATAAGTTTACACGTGTATTCAATACATAAGATAAATATCTTATGCTTATTGGCCCGTCATCATCAGGTTGTCAGGGCGCTCGACTCGCAATCAGGGTCACGCCAAACATGTTCGCCCTTTCAGCCGTGAGGGCGTTATATAGCGCGATCAATCCCACTATTCGTTGGTAAAATAGTCGTCCAAGAGTTGGCGGTGATGATCAGTCTTACACTGCTAAATTAGGGAAGACTAGATGGACCTCATGCGGCTTTGCGCGAAATTCAAAACAAATTAAAACTCAGACTGACTGACGTAATGAGCTACATCACTCCTTCCTGTCTCATTCGAAACAGCAACCATAATAATGCACTATTACATTTGTTAACAGGGAACTGAACTTTTACTTCTTTAACGAGTTTAATCAGTGTCAGGTGGCGCTTCATAAACACATAAATATAAATAATAATAATCCCTTCATGGCTTTAAAATAAATTTAAAAATTGTTTATTGTATTATGTATCAAAAATCAAAGCAAAAATAAGCTAACAGCCATTTTTACAGAAGACATATTCGAATTTTAGTGGTTGCAACGTTTCGACCCATGGCACCGGTCTGTCGCCATTTTGTTACATTCCTCACTAATTAATAAAACTCACTCACTGATTATTCTCATTCGTTCACAATTTCCCCAGTTTTCACTTGGTGTTTGTTTTGTTCTTAAGAGCCATGCCACACTGGGTTATCTGTTGAGTCCACAACAGTCCGATTGTTTTTGTGAATTTCGCGCAAAGCTACACGAAGGCTGTTTGCACTAGCTGTCCCTAATTTAGCAGTGTAAGACTAGAGGGAAGGCAGTTAGTCATCACCACCCACCGCCAACTCTTGGGCTACTCTTTTACCAACGATAAGTGGGATTGACCGTCATATTATAACGCCTCCACGGCTGTAAGGGCGAGCATGTTTGGTGCGACCGGGATGCGAACCCGTAACCGTGAGATTACGAGTCGCACGCCTTAACCCACCTAGCCATGCCGGGCCCTCTAAAGAGTAGAGTCTCCCGCTAGTACATCGGGAAGTCTACGGATTTACAACGCTAAAATCCGCGGTCCGATTCCCCTCGGTGGACTCAGCAGATAGCCTGATGTGGCTTTGCTATAAGAAACCAGCCCACACACAAACTCAAAGATTAGAGCATGAATTTCCAGTAACAAGATGTAAACATTCGGCATCAGGTTCGTGATGACGAGAAACCAACTTGAAGTAAAAACTAAGTTCTTGTACCAGCACCAGCACCAGCCGTCTTGAGAATACATATTTAGACTTCAGGTTAATAATCGGTCACATCAGCCAGTAGGTTCAACCACAGAAAGGAAATATGTTACTGTGTTACTTACATCTCTATCGATATCTGTTTGTTTAGAATTAAGCTCAAAGCTACACAAAGGGTTATCTCTACTCTGCCCACCACGGGTATCGAAACTCGATTTCTAGTGATGTGAGTCTGCAGAAACTAGGATTCAGTACCTGCTGTGCCACTGAGATGGTTGTACGTCAGGTTTTCAAATGTATATTATTCTTGTTGTCAGAAGTTTTATTTAGTGTGTTTTCTTTTAGCAAAGCCACAAAGGGCTATCTGCGCAGCCCACCGAGGGGAATCGAACCCCTGATTGTAGCGTTGTAAATCCGGAGGCATACCGCTGTACTAGCGGGGGGCGGTTTTATTTAGAAATATATCTATAAAAACAATGACAATGAAGTAATTACAAGTTTTTTAAACGTTTCCTCCTTTCCATTGTTTATGTCCTTTTTATAGAAATAATTGGAGTTATATTCAGTTTGTTTGCTTTTTAATGTCGCACAAAGGTACACGAGACCTATCTGCACTGGCCGTCTCTAATTTAGCAGTGAAAACAGAAAATGTATCTTAATCACCACTACCCACCGCCAACTTTTGGGCTACTCTTTTACCAACGAATAATGGGATTGGCCGTTGCTTTATTACGCTCCCACGGCTGAAAGAGCGAGCATGTTTGGTGGGATGGGGATTCGAACCTGCGATTCTTAGATCGCGAAGCAAGCTCCCTAACCGCGTAGTCATGCTGGGAGGGTTTCAGATATCCTTTTCCATACTATTCCAAAAATACCTTGGAAACAGATAAAATAGCATCCGGGTTATCAGAGATTTTCCGTGAAATTTTTTAAATCATTTTATTTCTCAAGAGTGTTTACTACAATCGTCCATTTGCGATTTTGTTTTCAAAAATATTAAAAATTCACAATTCTTCTCGTAGACAAATCAGACAGTTTCCAGGTTTCACAGATTTGTTTTTCATGTAGTTCTCTAAACCTTTCCTTGAAAAAAAACAAACAACTGAAGTAATCATCAAGCTTTCCTTTTTACTTTCCTTCTCAAGTGTAGGGTTAATTTCACATACTTCACTATTTGTTTGATATTCATAAGTTAACTACATTCTTCAGTATTTGTTTGATATTCATAAGTTTACTACATTCTTCACTATTTGTTTGATATTCATAAGTTTACTACATTCTTCACTATTTGTTTGATATTCATTAGTTTACTACATTCTTCAGTATTTGTTTGATATTCGTAAGTTTACTACATTCTTCAGTATTTGTTTGATATTCATAAGTTTACTACATTTTTCAGTATTTGTTTGATATTCATAAGTTTACTGCATTCTTCACTATTTGTTTGCTATTCATAAGTTTACTACATTCTTCACTCTTTGTTTGATGTTCATAAGTTTACTACATTCTTCAGTATTTGTTTGATATTCATAAGTTAACTATATTCTTCACTATTTGTTTTATATTCATAAGTTTACTACATTCTTCAGTATTTGTTTGATATTCATAAGTTTACTACATTCTTCACTATTTGTTTGATATTCATAAGTTTACTACATTCTTCAGTATTTGTTTGATATTCATAAGTTTACTACATTCTTCAGTATTTGTTTGATATTCATAAGTTTACTACATTCTTCAGAATTTGTTTGATATTCATAAGTTTACTGCATTCTTCACTATTTGTTTGATATTCCTAAGTTTACTACATTCTTCACTATTTGTTTGATATTCATAAGTTTACTGCATTTTTCACTATTTGTTTGATATTCATAAGTTTACTACATTCTTCACTATTTGTTTGATATTCATAAGTTTACTACATTCTTCACGATTTGTTTGATATTCATAAGTTTACTACATTCTTCACTATTTGTTTGATATTCATAAGTTAACTATGTTCTTCACTATTTGTTTGATATTCATAAGTTTACTATGTTCTTCAGTATTTGTTTGATATTCTTAAGTTTACTACATTCTTCACTATTTGTTTGATATTGATAAGATAACTACATTCTTCACTATTTGTTTGATATTGATAAGTTTACTACATTCTTCACTATTTGTTTGATATTCATAAGTTCACTACATTCTTCACTATTTGTTTGATGTTCATAAGTTAACTACATTCTTCAGTATTTGCTTTATATTCATAAGTTTACTGCATTCTTCACTATTTGTTTGATATTCATAAGTTTACTGCATTCTTCACTATTTGTTTGCTATTCATAAGTTTACTACATTCTTCACTATTTGTTTGATGTTCATAAGTTTACTACATTCTTCAGTATTTGTTTGATATTCATAAGTTAACTATATTCTTCACTATTTGTTTTATATTCATAAGTTTACTACATTCTTCAGTATTTGTTTGATATTCATAAGTTAACTATATTCTTCACTATTTGTTTTATATTCATAAGTTTACTACATTCTTCAGTATTTGTTTGATATTCATAAGTTAACTATATTCTTCACTATTTGTTTTATATTCATAAGTTTACTACATTCTTCAGTATTTGTTTGATATTCATAAGTTAACTATATTCTTCACTATTTGTTTTATATTCATAAGTTTACTACATTCTTCACTATTTGTTTGATATTCATAAGTTTATTACATTCTTCACTATTTCTTTAATATTCATAAGGTTACTACATTCTTCACTATTTGTTTAATATTCATAAGTTTACTACATTCTTCAGTATTTGTTTGATATTCGTAAGTTTACTACATTCTTCAGTATTTGTTTGATATTCATAAGTTTACTACATTCTTCAGTATTTGTTTGATATTCCTAAGTTTACTACATTCTTCACTATTGTTTGATATTCATAAGTGTACTACATTCTTCACTATTTGTTTGATATTCATAAGTTTACTACATTCTTCAGTATTTGTTTGATATTCATAAGTTTACTACATTCTTCAGTATTTGTTTGATATTCATAAGTTTACTACATTCTTCAGTATTTGTTTGATATTCATAAGTTTACTACATTCTTCAGAATTTGTTTGATATTCATAAGTTTACTGCATTCTTCACTATTTGTTTGATATTCATAAGTTTACTACATTCTTCACTATTTGTTTGATATTCATAAGTTTACTGCATTTTTCACTATTTGTTTGATATTCATAAGTTTACTACATTCTTCACGATTTGTTTGATATTCATAAGTTTACTACATTCTTCACTATTTGTTTGACATTCATAAGTTAACTATGTTCTTCACTATTTGTTTGATATTCATAAGTTTACTATGTTCTTCAGTATTTGTTTGATATTCTTAAGTTTACTACATTCTTCACTATTTGTTTGATATTGATAAGTTAACTACATTCTTCACTATTTGTTTGATATTGATAAGTTTACTACATTCTTCACTATTTGTTTGATATTCATAAGTTCACTACATTCTTCACTATTTGTTTGATGTTCATAAGTTAACTACATTCTTCAGTATTTGCTTTATATTCATAAGTTTACTGCATTCTTCACTATTTGTTTGATATTCATAAGTTTACTGCATTCTTCACTATTTGTTTGATATTCATAAGTTTACTACATTCTTCACTATTTGTTTGCTATTCATAAGTTTACTACATTCTTCACTATTTGTTTGATGTTCATAAGTTTACTACATTCTTCAGTATTTGTTTGATATTCATAAGTTAACTATATTCTTCACTATTTGTTTTATATTCATAAGTTTACTACATTCTTCAGTATTTGTTTGATATTCATAAGTTAACTATATTCTTCACTATTTGTTTTATATTCATAAGTTTACTACATTCTTCACTATTTGTTTGATATTCATAAGTTTATTACATTCTTCACTATTTCTTTAATATTCATAAGTTTACTACATTCTTCACTATTTGTTTAATATTCATAAGTTTACTACATTCTTCAGTATTTGTGTGATATTCGTAAGTTTACTACATTCTTTAGTATTTGTTTGATATTCATAAGTTTACTACATTCTTCAGTATTTGTTTGATATTCCTAAGTTTACTACATTCTTCACTATTGTTTGATATTCATAAGTGTACTACATTCTTCACTATTTGTTTGATATTCATAAGTGTACTACATTCTTCACTATTTGTTTGATATTCATAAGTTTACTACATTCTTCAGTATTTGTTTGATGTTCATAAGTTTACTACATTCTTCAGTATTTGTTTGATATTCATAAGTTTACTGCATTCTTCAGAATTTGTTTGATATTCATAAGTTTACTGCATTCTTCACTATTTGTTTGATATTCATAAGTTTACTACATTCTTCACTATTTGTTTGATATTCATAAGTTTACTACATTCTTCACTATTTGTTTGATATTCATAAGTTAACTATGTTCTTCACTATTTGTTTGATATTCATAAGTTTACTATGTTCTTCAGTATTTGTTTGATATTCTTAAGTTTACTACATTCTTCACTATTTGTTTGATATTCATAAGTTAACTACATTCTTCACTATTTGTTTGATATTGATAAGTTTACTACATTCTTCAGTATTTGTTTGATATTCATAAGTTCACTACATTCTTCACTATTTGTTTGATATTCATAAGTTAACTACATTCTTCAGTATTTGTTTGATATTCATAAGTTCACTACATTCTTCACTATTTGTTTGATATTCATAGGTTAACTACATTCTTCACTATTTGTTTGATATTCATAAGTTTACTACATTCTTCACTATTTGTTTGATATTCATAAGTTTACTACATTCTTCATTATTTGTTTGATATTCATAGGTTAACTACATTCTTCAGTATTTGTTTGATATTCATGAGTTTACTGCCTTTTTCACTATTTGTTTGATATTCATAAGTTCACTACATTCTTCACTATTTGTTTGATGTCCATAAGTTAACTACATTCTTCAGTATTTGCTTTATATTCATAAGTTTACTGCATTCTTCACTATTTGTTTGATATTCATAAGTTTACTGCATTTTTCACTATTTGTTTGATATTCATAAGTTTACTGCATTCTTCACTATTTGTTTGATATTCATAAGTTTATTACATTCTTCACTATTTGTTTGATGTTCATAAGTTTACTACATTCTTCACTATTTGATTCATATTCATAAGTTTACTACATTCTTCAGTATTTGTTTGATATTCATAAGTTTACTACATTCTTCAGTATTTGTTTGATATTCATAAGTTAACTACATTCTTCAGTATTTTTTTATATTCATAAGTTTACAGCAATCTTCACTATTTGTTTTATATTCATAAGTTTACTACATTTTTCACTATTTTTTTAATATTCATAAGTTTACTGCATTTTTCACTATTTGTTTGATATTCATAAGTTTACTGCATTCTTCACTATTTGTTTGATATTCATAAGTTTACTACATTCTTCACTATTTGTTTGATGTTCACAAGTTTACTACATTCTTCACTATTTGTTTCATATTCATAAGTTTACTACATTCTTCACTATTTGTTTCATATTCATAAGTTTACTACATTCTTCAGTATTTGTTTGATATTCATAAGTTTACTACATTCTTCAGTATTTGTTTGATATTCATAAGTTTACTGCATTCTTCACTATTTGTTTGATGTTCATAAGTTCACTACATTCTTCACTATTTGTTTTATATTCATAAGTTTACTACATTCTTCAGTATTTGTTTGATATTCATAAGTTTACTACATTCTTCAGTATTTGTTTGATATTCATAAGTTTACTACATTTTTCACTATTTGTTTAATATTCATAAGTTTACTACATTCTTCACTATTTGTTTTATATTCATAAGTTTACTACATTCTTCACTATTTGTTTGATATTCATAAGTTAACTATATTCTTCAGTATTTGTTTAATATTCATAAGTTTACTACATTCTTCACTATTTGTTTTATATTCATAAGTGTACTACATTCTTCACTATTTGTTTGATATTCATAAGTTTACTACATTCTTCAGTATTTGTTTGATGTTCATAAGTTTACTACATTCTTCAGTATTTGTTTGATATTCATAAGTTTACTGCATTCTTCAGAATTTGTTTGATATTCATAAGTTTACTACATTTTTCACTATTTGTTTGATATTCATAAGTTTACTATGTTCTTCAGTATTTGTTTGATATTCTTAAGTTTACTACATTCTTCACTATTTGTTTGATATTCATAAGTTAACTACATTCTTCACTATTTGTTTGATATTGATAAGTTTACTACATTCTTCAGTATTTGTTTGATATTCATAAGTTCACTACATTCTTCACTATTTGTTTGATATTCATAAGTTAACTACATTCTTCAGTATTTGTTTGATATTCATAAGTTCACTACATTCTTCACTATTTGTTTGATATTCATAGGTTAACTACATTCTTCACTATTTGTTTGATATTCATAAGTTTACTACATTCTTCACTATTTGTTTGATATTCATAAGTTTACTACATTCTTCATTATTTGTTTGATATTCATAGGTTAACTACATTCTTCAGTATTTGTTTGATATTCATGAGTTTACTGCCTTTTTCACTATTTGTTTGATATTCATAAGTTCACTACATTCTTCACTATTTGTTTGATGTCCATAAGTTAACTACATTCTTCAGTATTTGCTTTATATTCATAAGTTTACTGCATTCTTCACTATTTGTTTGATATTCATAAGTTTACTACATTCCTCACTATTTTTTTGATATTCATAAGTTTACTGCATTCTTTACTATTTGTTTGATATTCATAAGTTTACTATATTCTTCAGTATTTGTTTGATAGTCATAAGTTAACCACATTTTTCACTATTTGTTTGATGTTCATAAGTTAACTACATTCTTCAGTATTTGTTTGATATTCATAAGTTAACTACATTCTTCAGTATTTGTTTGATATTCATAAGTTAACTACATTCTTCAGAATATTTTGGTTGTTTGTGAACTTTTTTTTGGATTAGAATAAAAACTCTCTGTCTCATATTTATTCTCTTGAAGTTACTGTATGGTTTTAAAACGGCATCTTGTACGCTCGTGGTCCCATTCGCATTTTTCAGAGGTCCCTAGGATTTGCCCTCCAGTGGATGAGCGTTGTCTTTGGAGACTTACCGCAAGAAACCGTTTTTCGATACCCGCGGTGGGCAGGCGCAAATAGCCCATTGTGTAGCTTTGTGCTTGATTCGAAACAAACAAATCTTTTGGAGCTGTGCGTGGCAGTCCTTAGCTTTGAACTACTGACCAGAAGGAGAGACAGCCAGCAGTGCTGGCCGCCACAAAGGTTTCATTCGGCTCTTTGAAAGAAATAACAATATTGACTGTGAGCTGAAAGTGCAGAAGGTGTTCAGCGTTGTCATTTTCGAACCTCGGACTCTTTGTCTCGGAGCTTAACACGTTAAGTACACCTGGCCAAAAATAATTTTATGACCAGTTGACCCACTGTGGTCGTTGATACATAAATATATATCATAAATGTTTTTGCATTGAATATCCTACATCTTCATGCTAATGTTAAAGTGTCTTGATTCCAGTTTGAAGGAATACTTTCATGACACGTAGGATATTGTGGTCACCTACAGTATTTGAAACAGGTTTAATCCGAACGCGGTTGAACCATATTTTCCCCTCCATTCATGAATAATTCAAACCGGTTGTCCATCCATTCAGAGTCTTCAGTAAAACACGGTAATAGTTAACTGTTAGATCATCTGCTGTTCATCCTGTCCCGTAAGACATGACAAACGGATTATAGAGTTGCTTGGACTCAGACCTACACAAGTGGTTCGTCATAGTAATGGGTAAAATGAGGAACATCAACCATAGAAATTATGATGTCTTCAAGTAAAATAAGTGTGTACACCTAGTTTCATTCTCAAGGAATAGAGTTGTAGATGGGATTTATATTTGATTACCGAGTTTTCGATAATAGTTGTTTGGGTTATAATGTTTTTATACAGATTATGATAAAAAAGAAACAAATAAATACTCAGATGTTAGAAAACAAATCCATATAGGTCAATGAAGTTGTTTCAATGCTCTCTGTTTCTCATTAACGCAAAGCCTTTAGGGCAGTCTATGTATGTTGTGCCGCAGCAAGTGTCAAACCCCAAACTTCAGTGTCATAAAGCCTCTAGCTCACGGCTAAGCCACTAGTAAACATTTCGGTTACTGTAGAAATTAGGTGGATTTTTTTCCTCGAAACAACAAATAATATCTGCGTTAACATCAAAGGTAACTTCTCTGACGTTTCGGCCGCATGTTGCGTTGACGTTTCAGCCGCGTGTTGCGTTAACGTTTCACGAAAAAGAAGTGGAACTCTGTGTTGATCACGTACGTCACAACTTCAGGTAGCACTCGTGCGGTTCGTTTAAATACGGGTCAACACATTTTTGCTGTTCGTTCTCAAGTCGAAACACGAACACGGGTTACCGAGTTAGCTTACAGAGTCAGCACTCCGGGTTTAAACATTAATTGAAGACATAAAAAACCAATCACGAACAGCTACAAAAAAACAACAACAAAAAACTCCAGGTGACTAGAAAGTCTCTGATATTCAATTAAAGACCCTTCGTCAAGCTAAACTCTACTAACAGAGATACGTCGTCAAGGTAACCTCTTTTAAAAGGGGTACGTTTACACCTAAACGATTGCGTCTCCTCCTTGTTATCTCTTCACGGCGTGATTTTTTTTTTTTTTTTTGCAAATCATTTTGGCCTGGGAACTTCTTGTTGGTCGCATGAAGCTTGTCATAATAGCGAGTAAAGCAGGGCCCCTTCCTCTTCGGTGTGGTGAGGGGTAGGGTACAAGTGAAGCGAAGGAAGTTGCTACGTGCGATGAATACGAAATAAACTCAAGAAGTAGTGAAGGTTACGTTACCCCTCGTGCTTGCCTTTGTCTACACAACTCTACCGGTACATCTATCACATATCCTGCTGAGTTCAACCGCTGCCCAATGACAGAGAGATAGGAAAAAAAAACCCTACAAAAAAAAAACAATAAAAAAGGTGTCTATAGTTTCCAGGGGTCGATTTTAAATTTCTTGGGGGATCTCCGGCTCAATGCTTCAGAAAAAAGCTGTCAGTTATTTGAAAAAACTGCCCATTCGTCTGTCATAAGGTCTTAGTCTTAAAAAAAACCCTTTTACTCAAACCTAACCCCGTTCACACGATACCAAAGTCCTCTCCTTAAAAAAAACAACAAATTGTGCAAGGTCTTTTTTCTTGTTCGTACTTCTATGTCATGTGCAAGGTTTTTTTGTTTTCGTGTTCGAACTTTTATATCATGTGCAAGGTTTTTTGTTTTCGTGTTCGTACTTTTATATCATGTGCAAGGGTTTTGTTGTTTTCGTGTTCGAACTTCTATATCATGTGCAGGTTTTTTTTCGTGTTCATACTTCTATATCATGTGCAAGGGTTTTGTTGTTTTCGTGTTCGAACTTTTATATCATGTGCAAGGTTTTTTGTTTTCGTGTTCGTACTTCTATATCATGTGCAAGGGTGTTTTTTTTCGTGTTAGAACTTCTATGTCATGTGCAAGGTTTTTTGTTTTAATGTTCGTACCACATGATAATGCACAAGGGTTTTATTGTTTTCATGTTCTTACTTCTGTATCATGTGCAAGGATTTTTGTTTTCGTGTTCGCACTTCTATATGGTGAAAGTTCCTTGTGTTTATATCCCAACGCTTGGTTCTCTGACGCTCTGTGGTTCTCATATCAATCTCTTGATAGGTATTGTTAGTTTTTCAGTGGTAAACCTTTCACACACACACATGGCGTCACATAAGGAAGAACCAAAGTCTTACTGGATGTATTAAATCATTTAACTGACCATTAGTTAATATTAACGCCCATTTCGATTATTTTATATCGAAAAGTCTGGGAAAGTAATAGTATTAAAAATTTATAAGGCTTCAGGCAACACGAAAACATGAAGTCTACTATACTTTATACTGCAGTCATTTTAGTCTCGTGTGTCTACTATTAGAATAGGTTGGTAAAAACAGTTAAAGTAATCACACACGATATTATGTTGGTGTAGTTGTAACTTATGCGTGTGATTTTCATCGCCATAAAAAACAACAACAAGCACTGAGACCTATTATACCATAATTTCTATTGTTTTTCTAATCCAGAATATAATTGTCTTTTGTTAAAGGTTTATTGACCCTAAAGTATTAACACCATCAAATCTGTATTTATTCTCCCACCCCACAGATTTACATTTAGTAGTCACGGAGAAAGGGAGACGTGTGGTAATACACAAGGTGGTGTGGAGACGTGTAGAAAGACACTAGGTGGTGTGGAGACGTGTGGAAAGACACTAGGTGGTGTGGAGACGTGTAGAAAGACACTAGGTGGTATGGAGACGTGTGGTAATACACAAGATGGTGTGGAGACGTGTAGAAAGACACTAGGTGGTGTGAAGACGTGTGGAAAGACACTAGGTGGTGTTGAGACGTGTGGAAAGACACTAGGTGGTGTGGAGACCTGTAGAAAGACAATAGGTGGTGTGGAGACCTGTAGAAAGACAATAGGTGGTGTGTAGACGTATGGTAATACACTAGGTGGTATGGAGACGTGTAGAAAGACACTAGGTGGTGTGGAGACGTGTGGAAAGACACTAATTGGTGTGGAGAACCTGTAGAAAGACAACAGGTGGTGTGGAGAGAATGTAGAAAGACAATAGGTGGTGTATGTAGACGCATGGTAATACACTAGGTGGTATGGAGACGCAGAAAGACACTAGGTGGTGTGGAGACGTGCAGAAAGACACTAGGTGGTGTGGAGACGTGTGGAAAGACACTAACTGGTGTGGAGACCTGTAGAAAAGATCAACAGGTGGTGTGGAGACCTGTAGAATCAACACTAGGTGGTGTGGAGACGCAGAAAAGACACTAGGTGGTGTGGAGACGATGTAGAAAGACACTAGGTGGTATGGAGACGATGCGGTAACACAAGGTGGTGTGGAGACGTGTAGAAAGACACTAGGTGGTGTGAAGACGTGTGGTTATCATCAGGTGGTGTGGAGACGTGTGGAAATCACACTAGGTGGTATGGAGACGTGTGGTAATACACAAGGTGGGGGAGACGATGTGGGAAAACACTAGGTGGTATGGAGACGTGTGGTAATACACAAGGTGGTGTGGAGACGTGTGGAAAGACACTAGGTGGTATGGAGACGTGTGGTAATACACAAGGTGGTGTGGAGACGTGTGGAAAGACACTAGGTGGTATGGAGACGTGTGGTAATACACAAGGTGGTGTGGAGACGTGTAGAAAGACACTAGGTGGTGTGAAGACGTGTGGAAAGACACTAGGTGGTGTGGAGACGTGTGGAAAGACACTAGGTGGTGTGGAGACCTGTAGAAAGACAATAGGTGGTGTGGAGACCTGTAGAAAAACACTAGGTGGTGTGGAGACCTGTAGAAAGACATTAGGTGGTGTGAAGACGTGTGGAAAGACACTAGGTGGTGTGGAGACCTGTAGAAAGACACTAAGTGGTGTAGGGTAGCAGGTTTTAAGTCAATATTTATAAGATAATTTAAAAATCGCGTGACTCGAGAGTTTAACACATATTGGAGAAGAACAAATACAAGCATCTAATATGTTGTCTAACATATCAAACCAAGTTTGTGCACAACGTTCTAATGTTATCTAGTACATCAAAACAAGTTTGTGTCTGTGCACACCGTTCTGATGTTATCTAGTATATCAAACCAAGTTTGTATCTGTTTGTGCACACCGTTCTGATGAAATCTAGAATGTCAAACCAAGTTTGTGTCTGTTTGTGCACACCGTTCAGCCATTTTTTATTTACACGATATAGAATGTAGGATGACATAGGAGCAGCAGATTGTATTCCCCATCTAATTTCATAGTGATAGAATTATTGAAAACAATAAGTTTTTTATCTTCAGTATTCGCACTTCTACGTATTTTTCATCAGCTGGAGTTGTTCACGTTTGCTGGACGGAAGTGATGTTATTTCATGGTTAATAAAAGGTCATCTTAGGGCACTAAAAGTTGCTTCCCTTATGCGTAACTGTAAAAACACAAACGCTCATATAAACTGTACAACATAAAATTGTGAAACCGTCAGTTTGCATGGGTAGTGGGCCCTGGCACAGCCAGGTGGTTAAGGCTCTCGACTCGTAATCCGAGGATCACGGGTTCGAATCTCCGTCACATCAAACATGCTCACCCTTTCAGCCATGGGGGCGTTATAATGTACGATCAATCCTACTATTTGTTGGTAAAACAGTAGCCCAAGAGTTGGCGGTGAGTAGTGATGAGTAGCTGCCTTCCCTCTAGTCTTACACTGCTAAAGTAGGGACGGGTAACGCAGATGGCCCTCGTGTTGCTTCGCGCGAAATTAAAAAAAAAGACCGAACCAAACCGCATGGATCCCACCAACGTTCATGTGTAATTCTGTGAAGATCCATCAACGTGGGGCGAAGTAGTTTTAAAAATTGCGAAAACTCTAAAACATCAAGAAAAACCCCAAAACGTGTATCTATTTCTTCGTGTATGTACTCACTGAACCTTCATGCTAAATTTGGTGAAGATCCACACAAACGAGCGAGCACTCCAGCCAGTTTATAATAATATTTTGTTGGACGAATAGGTCTTATGGACAATACGGTAGTGTGGATATTTCATGGCTACTTTAAATCACCATTGCAACCATATATTTTCTAGGATCTGTCTGTTTGTAACTAAGCACAAAGCTACACAATGAGCTCTCTGTGCTCTGCCCACCACGGGGGAACGTTTTCTAGGTATCAGTTTGCAAAGAAAGCTTTTATTGTTCTCTATTGTATGAGATGACTATGTACCTACATAGAATCATGATGTAGGTATATAAACACCTAATTAACTCGAAACCTGAACACGAAATGTGACAAATTTCACCTAAAACATTAAACAGATTACACACGAAGACGCCTAATTTACTTTCTAAAATATAACATTTCTTTCCACGGAGAAGCTTTATTGCTTCGAATTAGGTCGTTTAAGCCACACACACACAATATCTACTGATGGCGCCTGATCTATGATCGATTTTTGTGTTCCAACTCTTTCATTCGACGTTTCCAAAATAGGATATCTTGTCGTCTTGGAAATGTTCTGACGCGTGACATTACATGGTCACGTTTATGTCGATCCTCACTTCAACAATTAGTTATCATTTTGGAAGGATACGAAACGGCAAGAAAGATACGGATATATCAGAGGTTTTTATTATAAACAGCTGCTTTATCTCTCACTATCTGAATCGCATCATTTGAAATCGATGTCATTTGAAAAACGTTTCGTTTGTAAGTGTATTAGGACTAGCCAAATAAACCTTCAGAAGACGAGAACACGTCCTGGGAGAGAAATGGCTTGGGACGTGAATCTGACAGGCTAAGTCGCCAAAGTTAATCTGAAATCAGACTGCACTCGATGTTCCTGCACAAACGAAACCGACAGACCTTTGAGTCGTCGCGCGCCTTGCACGCATGCTAATCTGTCACGTGGACGGCTTCTCGTAAGCCATCTACGTTCCATCGCAAATAACTAACACTAACACTTATAATGTTATAAGTTGCTTTATATTAATCTATTAATAAACGTGCAAACTTCCAAGCATTAAAAAAACAAAAAAAAACTTTTCTCAATAAATTATTCGAGGTAAATACGGTCAGTGCTGTCTGTTGGTGTGTTGTGTCCCCTTCTCTGATATTTACATGTCCGTGGTAAATACGTTCAGTACTGTCTGTCGGTATGTTGTGTCTCCTTCTCTGATATTTACATGTCCGTGGTAAATACGGTCAGTGCTGTCTGTCAGTATGTTGTGTCCTCTTCTCTGATATTTACATGTCCGTGGTAAATACGGTCAGTACTGTCTGTCGGTGTGTTGTGTCCCCTTCTCTGATATTTACATGTCTGTGGTGAATACGGTCAGTGCTGTCTGTCGGTATGCTGTGTCCCCTTCTACGACATTTACATGTCTGTGGTGAATACGTTCAGTACTGTCTGTCGGTATGCTGTGTCTCCTTCTCTGATATTTACATGTCCGTGGTAAATACGGTCAGTGCTGTCTGTCAGTATGTTGTGTCCTCTTCTCTGATATTTACATGTCCGTGGTAAATACAGTCAGTACTGTCTGTCGGTGTGTTGTGTCCCCTTCTCTGATATTTACATGTCTGTGGTGAATACGGTCAGTGCTGTCTGTCGGTATGCTGTGTCCCCTTCTACGACATTTACATGTCTGTGGTGAATACGTTCAGTGCTGTCTGTCAGTATGTTATGTCCTCTTCTCTGATATTTACATGCCCGTGGTAAATACGTTCAGTACTGTCTGTCGGTATGCTGCGTCCCCTTCTACGACAATTATATGTCTGTGGTGAATACGTTCAGTGATGTCTGTCAGTATGTTGTGTTCTCTTCTCCGACAATTATATGTCTGTGGTGAACACGGTCAGTGCTGTCTGTCAGTGTGTTATAGTAAGAAGAAGGTTTCCGAATCCATAAAAACTGCATTAGTCTAGCCTGTTTTGATGTCCAGTAGGTGGCGTATATCATTATTTTGTAAAACGTAGTGGTGTTTCTTTTTATTTGTTGATTTTTTTTCGAAACACAAAATTTTCTGTCTTCGAAATTCTCTTGTGTTCCTTTATTAAGCCGAAATGATCGGTTTGTCGAGCAACCTATATAACACACAGCCCTATCATGGTGTGCCCTCTATGATGTAAAACCTGGAACAATTTCACTTTTTTATTTTTGTGTCTATACGTGTAAATGTCCATATTTAGGCTCAATAAAAATGAATGTTTTAAGTAGTGTAGGATTTCATACAGTCGAAGAGCAGTTTCGTTTCGCACCGTACAACTTAAAATTGAAATATAAACTTAATCCGAAGTATAAATCCACTTATTGTAAAGGCTAGGATAACTTGTTCTTAGAAAAAGAAGTCATTATCGTCGATAACAGCGCCCTCTTCTACAAGCATATCGTAACAATTCTAGTCAGCTTTACACGAGGACTATCTGCACTAGCCGTCCCTAATTTAGTGGAGTAAGACTAGAGGGAAAGGCAACTAGTCATCACCACCCACCGCCAACTCTTGGGATACTCTTTTACTAAAGAATAGAGGGAGTGACCGTCACATAATAACAACCCACGGCTGAAAGTGTGAGCATCTTTAATGTGACAGGGATTCGATCGTGCAACCCTCAGATTACGAGTCGAGCGCTCTGAGCACGTGGTCATTCCAGATCCTTGCGAATTGAAAGGGGTGGGTACAAAGAGAAGCGTTCTATTAATATATCATCTAATAGTAAGTATAATAAAGTTTACTCAAAACTATTGTAAAACTGAGGAAAACTTAATTTAAGACGCTAATAATACGTGTTTAAAACAACTTAAATTTTCTCCATTTTAAGATTTTGTTTGTTAAAGTTTGTACTCCTATGTATTTCTCCAGTTTTTTTTTCCCCAATGACTCAGCGGTAAGACTGAAGGCTAATAATGCTGTGGTAGGCAAACCACAAATAGCCCATTGTATAGCCATGTGATAAAAAACAAAGATACGAGTGAGAAATTTATGGGATTTTAAATACTTGTAAAAATAAACGTATAAATTATATTTATTTTGATTTGTGTCGTACTTTTCTGAGAGTACAGCTTGTAAAATAATACAGATTATTGAGAGTACAGTTTGTTAAATAATACAGATTATTAAGACTACAGTTTGTTAAATAATACAGATTATTGAGAGTACAGTTTGTTAAATAATACAGATTATTAAGAGTACAGTTTGTTAAATAATACAGATTATTGAGAGTACAGTTTGTTAAATAATACAGATTATTGAGAGTACAGTTTGTTAAATAATACAGATTATGAAGACTACAGTTTGTTAAATAACACAGATTATTAAGAGTACAGTTTGTTAAATAATACAGATTATTAAGAGTACAGTTTGTTAAATAATTCAGGTTACTGAGAGTACAGCTTGTAAAATAATACAGATTATTGAGAGTACAGTTTGTTAAATAATACAGATTATTGAGAGTACAGTTTGTTAAATAATACAGATTATTGAGAGTACAGTTTGTTAAATAATACAGATTATTGAGAGTACAGTTTGTTAAATAATACAGATTATGAAGAGTACAGTTTGTTAAATAATACAGATTATTGAGAGTACAGTTTGTTAAATAACACAGATTATTAAGAGTACAGTTTGTTAAATAATACAGATTATTAAGAGTACAGTTTGTTAAATAATACAGATTATTGAAAGTACAGTTTGTTAAATAATACAGATTATGAAGAGTACAGTTTGTTAAATAATACAGATTATGAAGAGTACAGTTTGTTAAATAATACAGATTATGAAGAGTACAGTTTGTTAAATAATACAGATTATTGAGAGTACAGTTTGTTAAATAATACAGATTATGAAGAGTACAGTTTGTTAAATAATACAGATTATGAAGAGTACAGTTTGTTAAATAATACAGATTATGAAGAGTACAGTTTGTTAAATAATACAGATTATTGAGAGTACAGTTTGTTAAATAATACAGATTATTGAGAGTACAGTTTGTTAAACAATACAGATTATAGAGAGTGTAGTTTGTTAAATAATACAGATTATGAAGAGTACAGTTTGTTAAATAATACGGATTACTGAGAGTAGAATTTTTTAAATAATACAAATTATTAAGAGTACAGTTTGTTAAATAATTCAGGTTACTGAGAGTACAGCTTGTAAAATAATACAGATTATTGAGAGTACAGTTTGTTAAATAATACAGATTATTGAGAGTACAGTTTGTTAAATAATACAGATTATTGAGAGTACAGTTTGTTAAATAATACAGATTATGAAGAGTACAGTTTGTTAAATAATACAGATTATTGAGAGTACAGTTTGTTAAATAATGCAGATTATTAAGAGTACAGTTTGTTAAATAATACAGATTATGAAGACTGCAGTTTGTTAAATAATACAGATTATTAAGACTACAGTTTGTTAAATAATACAGATTATTGAGAGTACAGTTTGTTAAATAATACAGATTACTGAAAGTAGAATTTGTTAAATAATACAGATTATTAAGAGTGTAGTTTGTTAAATAATACAGATTATTGAAAGTAGAATTTGTTAAATAATACAGATTACTGAAAGTAGAATTTGTTAAATAACACAGATTACTGAGAGTAGAATTTGTTAAATAATACAGATTACTGAGAGTAGAATTTGTTTGATAATACAGATTATTGAAAGTAGAATTTGTTCAACAATACAGATTACTGAGAGTAGAATTTGTTTGATAATACAGATTATTGAAAGAAGAATTTGTTCAACAATACAGATTACTGAAAGTAGAATTTGTTAAATAATACAGATTACTGAGAGTAGAATTTGTTTGATAATACAGATTATTGAAAGAAGAATTTGTTCAACAATACAGATTATTGAGAGTAGAATTTTTTAAATAATACAAATTATTAAGAGTACAGTTTGTTAAATAATACAGGTTACTGAGAGTACAACTTGTAAAATAATAGAGATTTTTTATTTCTTATTTTTAAAAATAATGCGAAGATTTGATATAACGTACCGTGTTCAAGTACTAGGACTACAAAAGCTGTATGTAGATAGCTTCATAGAACATATATTGATGTAAAGAGGTAACCAACCACCGCAACTACATAGCCCTAGTGGCTCAAAGGTCAAGCTATAATACTACAAATCTGACCACAGTTGTTAAAGAAGGAGTGGAGTGATGTTAAACAAGGAGTGAAGTGATCTGACCAGAGATGTTAAACACAGACTGAAAAGATGCCAGAGGTACTGGAAAGATGTCCGTTCCATTGACAATTTCGTAATTCTCCCAGGATCGCGGTTCTGCTGTGTTTGTTCTTTGATTAATTCGGTTCCTGTTTGTAAATATCTTCCTACCTAACTGTTGAGTCTTAGATGTTGATATTCATACAGCAGGTTAAGCATCTCCTATTTGTAACATTCCGCTTTAAAAAAGAGAAACGTCCTTCTGTTATTGTATGTATCGCTCCACATCAGTTCCAGCAGCCTACTCGCCAACATTATGGGATGTCTTAAGACAATATTTGGTCAGTTATCACGTCTGGTATGCCCTCAGAGAACTACAAGATATAACAAAGTTATTTAACGAAAAATTTGTTTGCCGTAACAATGTTACATGTTTATTTGTCACAGCAGGCTGTTCGTTTCGCAAAATTAAATGTTGGTGTATCAAATACTTTTCAGGTGAATACGTTTGGATCTGTGTTATGTCTCGAAAACAAATTTTATACTAAGTTCATTAGGATTTGTTAGAATATCCTATGCCAAGTAGCAGGGTCTTTGCTGTGAACAGGAGTCTAAGGTTCGAGCTGCTATATGCCACTGAATACTCTTCGCACATTTTTATTTGTGTGTGAGGGGGATGGATATATTAGAACAAATTATACCAAGCAGTATAAGCGTGGTTGCGAATCGGGAGACCCAAGGTTTGAGCCGCTACACTACGCTGGACGCTCTTCACATTTCCCTGTGTGTGTGTGTGGCCGGACCTAAGACATTCAATACCACTATCTGATTAAGAGTAGGCGACAAGATCCACTCAGAGGTTAGTGACCCTCTGACCAGAGGCTCTAAGTATGGTATTGTTCTGAACCATACTGGTGTGTAACCTGATGTGCCATTCAAGTGTAAAAGACTAATAATAATAATACATTACGTCTAATTGCATATATCAACTAGAAACTTTCGAAGTTTATAAATAAAGGTAATACACTTGCGTTGTTGGCATAGTGGGGGAAGTGTCCATGTGTTGATCAGGATTATTGACATGGTGGGGGAAGTGTCCATGTGTTGGTCAGGATTGTTGACATGGTGGGGGAAGTGTCCATGTGTTGGTCAGGAATTTATTTATTTCCTTTCTTGTGGGCCCGGCATAGCCAAGCGTGTTAAGGCGTTCGACTCGTATTCGACTCGTAAAACGAGGGTCGCGGGTTAGAATCCCGGTCGCACCAAACATGCTCGCCCTTTCAGCCGTGGGGGCGTTATAATGTGACGGTCAATCCCACTATTCTTTGGTGAAACAGTAGCTCAAGAGTTGGCGGTGGGTGGTGATGACTGGCTGCCTTCCCTCTAGTCTTACACTGCTAAATTAGGGACGGCTAACGTAGATAGTCCTCGTGTAGCTTTGCGCGAAATTCAAAATAACAATAACAAACCTCTTCTGTTGCAATTTTGAAATGTCAAATAATTCTACCTCATACATGACTTGTATATATATGTTGTCTCTGTGTGTTTTTGCCATTCATCAGGTCTGTATTTTAGGCACACGTATGCCGGATATAATTCGTCAAGTGAAAAGAAACAAAGTTTTCACCTAACTTTGTATTTCATAACCAAGTGATTTTCAACTGGCAAGATTTGAAATGTAGAAGTCCCAATGACACGACAACTGTGCAATAGATCCACACTAATAACAGGCATTGCTGTCGAAAATTACCAGACCTAAAGAAACAACTAACTTTAGTTCTCAGGTAACTGTGCTATAGTCAGGTTATGTGTGTATATATATATATGGTGCTATAGTCAGGTTATAAAAACTATATTGTAAAAATCTGGTGTTTTGAAACCAGGATTTTCTGTTTGATTTAAGTTTCATTTAGAGTTTATTCATTGTACTAAAACATATCAATCCTTACTGTAAAAGTTTTTGGTTTTCGAATTTCGCACAAAGCTACACGAGGGCTATCTGCGCTAGTCGACCTTAATTTTGCAGTGTAAGATTAGAGAGTAGGCAGCTAGGCGTTACCACCCACCGCCAACTCTTGGGCTACTCCTTTACCATCGAATAGTGGAATTGATCTTTACATTATAACGTCCCCAGGGCTGAAAGGACGAGCACGTTTGGTGCGACGTGGGATTTGAACCTGCGACCCTCAGATTACGAGTCGGACGCCTTAACCCACCTGGACTATACTGGGCCATGTCGATGCGAAGCAGTACTGAAATCCAAGACCATGTTGACTAAATATTAACTTGTGAAACTGGTTTGCGTTATTATGAATTTCATTTCTACGCTCGTTTATTGCAGAGAAGGCCAGGGTTAAATTAAGATTTGAGGTCATATTTGAACAGATGTCGTCGAGTGGGTTCTAAAAACATATAGTTTTATAATTGTTTTCTGTTGTATAGTAAAAGATATAACAAATGAACAACATTTTCACGGTGTTACTTTTTTTCCCCATCCTTTGTACGTACTGCTATTGTACTGAAATATGATTTTAGTTGATTTATATAGTTATATAGGTAAATAACGCACCAACCAGGTTTATTTATAATGCTTAAGTTGTTCATTGATATATGAATATGTATTAGCTCGTGAGCACGTGATCGGATTGAACTTGACGAGTGCAACTTAAGTACACTCGTTATTACAGATATTTATATTTTCCGAACGTTATAATTAATACAGAACGTGGATTTTACTTGTATATATGTAACACCAAACAAGTATTTGAAAAATATATTAGATTTCTGTTTGTACTTGTGGTACCTAATACTTAAAACTGTACTGGTTTTATGTTTGTACTTATAACACCTAATACCTGAAAAATATATTAGATTTCTGTTTGTACTTGTAGCAACCAATACTTGAAAAATATACCAATTTCATGTTTGTACTTGTAGCAACTAATACTTGAAAAATATACCAATTTCATGTTTGTACTTGTAGCAACTAATACTTGAAAAATATACCAATTTCATGTTTGTACTTGTAGCAACTAATACTTGAAAAATATACCAATTTCATGTTTGTACTTGTAGCAACCAATACTTGAAAAATATACCAATTTCATGTTTGTACTTGTAGCAACTAATACTTGAAAAATATACCAATTTCATGTTTGTACTTGTAGCAACTAATACTTGAAAAATATACCAATTTCATGTTTGTACTTGTAGCAACTAATACTTGAAAAATATACCAATTTCATGTTTGTACTTGTAGCAACTAATACTTAAAATACAAGCTGGTTTTCTGTTTAAATTTGTAGCGCATAATATTTCCAAAATATAATAGATTTCTGTTTGTATTTGTAGCATCGAATGCTTCAAAAATATATCTGCTCATTTTTAGAACACTTTTCCATATGAAAGGTTTTATACGGGTAGCGTCAAAACTACTAATACTATTCTGAAATCTGCCTATTACAAGTATCTTTTATATCTATCTCATATTTACCTCTACATTATTTCTTGTTTGCTCAGTACATTCAATAGTCTTGCATTATTTTCTCCGATTAAACCTCAGTTCTTACAAGATCTGGTGATTTGGTCACTCAACTCGCACTCTAAGAGTTCGAATCCCAAGCCTCAAACACTGTTCGTTGGTAAAGAGTCGTTCAAGAGTTGGCGGTGAGTGATGTTATCTAGCTGCCTTCTCTGTAGTTGAGCTTTTCAGTATAAGGGACAACTAGCACAGATAGATCTGCAGTGTCTTTGCGAGAAATTAAAAACATACAAAGACATGTAATTTGTTTTTAAAATGAATTAATGTATAATAAGCATCCTTTGGTTAATAACACGATGTACAACAAATAACACGATGTAACACAAACAACACTATGTAACACAAATTATGTTCCTGGATAGTATGTGTTATTTCTTAATTACTTATGTTGTAAAAGTACAAAAAATGACCATTATTCACTTCAAACTTAGCTTTAGTGACCTGGATAATGAAATTTAGAAATTAACCTATTTTCTATGTAAAAACAGGCAAATTTGGACATTTTCATTTACATAAGGTCTGAATAAAACAACATATGAATCAAGATTTACATGTATTTATACTAAAATTATACAAATCTGTTTAGAAGTGAGTAGTTTATCGAGATTTACGACTGTAATGAAAATCACTTTCACGTATTAGCCTCCAAATATAGTCTCCCATCATGTTTTCGTTATACGCTTCCAGGTCACAAAAACAAAGTTTGAAGAGAAAAATAGGTCTTTTCCATTTAATTTAGACGTAAGTAATTGAGAAATAACACTTTCTGTCCAGGAACAAGTAAAAATTTTGTTACATAGTGTAATTCAACGCGACATAGTGTAGTTAAGGAATTGCCGGTAGGTGGTGTTAACTAGCTACCTTTCATTTGATCTACCACTTTAAAATTATGGATGGATAGCTCTCGAGTAGTTTTGTGCGAAATAAAAAAAAACAACAACATTTGTGTATAATATCGGGGTGTGAGGTGGGGTGGAATCATATTAGCAAATAGATTTTAATACATTAGTTTGAATTCAGTGAAGACTTTGTGAGATTTAAAGAACATAATGAAAAGATGCGAAAATTATTTTTAGTATAGACGTTCAGTGATTCACTTGTAAGTACGAACGGTTACCACGACAAATATCGGGAGTGAAACCTACCTTTTAACGTTATAAGCCTTCAGGCTTACCCTTTGGGGCCCAGCATGGCCAGGTGGGTTAAGGCGTTCAACTCGTAATCTTAGGGTCGCGGGTTCGAATCCCGGTCGCACCAAACGTGCTCGCCCTTTCAGCCATGTGGACATTATAATGTGACGGTCAATCCCGCTGTTCGTTGTTAAAAGAGTAGCCCGGTGACGACTAGCTGCCTTCCCTCTAGTCTTAAACTGCTAAATTAGGGACGAATAGCGCAGATAGCCCTCGTAAAGCTTTGCGCGAAATTCACAAAAAACAAACAAACTAAAAGATGGCTAAGTGATATTCGTACTTCTACGAGAGGTAGATATTGAAATAAATACACACATAGTGATTATTACTGGCACATATTCAAGTATTAATACCCCAAAACGTGATAATAAACTGATACTGAGAGGATAATATTTGCAGAAGGCCTTTGATCAATATTATGGGTTCTTTCCAGAGGTCCATAGGGGAGGTATGAAGGTTCGCTCTCGGCCTTCTGTTCATTTCTCAAACATTTTTATGTATAGGCTTTTTTATTTCTCATTGGCTGTTTGACAATGTATTATCCTGTTTTGGTATAATTTTCCCGTTTCATCTCCATATTTGTAACATGAGCTTTTTTGTGATTGGCTGATGTCTGTGTCCCTAAATGGCTCAGCGGTAACTGAAATCGAGTTTTGATACCTAACGTTGGCACAAACAAAACTGTTGTCTATTCAAACCAAAAGCATGTTTTGGCGTAAGTTCTACAGCTATTGAATTTTGTTGTACTACCTTTTCAAATTAAACATACATCCTTTGTATACGAATTCACAAAATTGTGTACGTTTGTTAATGTTGCTTTGTGTCTTAAAGGGAAATATAAAAGGTATTTAAAGTACCCGATAATTCAACCATGATCGTTCAATTTTCTAAATAAATATAAAAAACAACAACTATTATTTCATTTTGAAATTAGAATTAAAAACACAAAGTCGAGAAATACTCTCACACACATGTGCTCAGTTAATATCAGCGCACTCTACTTTTTCTTATATGCTTCAATATAAACATATCACTACGTATACAGTGCCATCTATTAGCCAGAATTAACGCTCATCATAAAACCTCTGGGCTTTATTAATCATTAAGATCCAGAGTAAAAGTACGTATGCAGGAGACAAAACATACGGACGCTCACGAATGGAACTCGTATCATCTGTGGTCTGTACGTATAAACGTATTTATAGTTAAATCTTAGAAATAACCCTATTTTAATCGTTAATAATACAAGTATCAATGTTCTGTAATTGTTCACATGCGATTGGCGAAGTGCACGTGCAGTAAAAGATGCATTTTTTAAGTCAGTCGGCTCGTGTGACGGGCCAGTGCAACATGAACAGAGTCGTAGCCATTGCAGGATACCGCCTAAAGAATGTTACGTCTTCTCTTGGTGAAATTGGCACTTTAAATTCATCTGACTATGAACTGGTAGTTTCTCAGGCACGTGTAAATTACCGCGTAATTCCTGTAATATTTGCGGGTTTTACTTGAATAGTTTGTTGTTTTTGTTTAACGTTTTCATTTTGTTACTGATTTAGAAATTGGGCTGGGAATTTGATAATGAATTTATTCACGTTTGGTGAGGGTCGCTTCGATTTTCTTCACAAAGCTTCAAAATACACTGAAAATGAAGCTGTTCTTATGACATTTTTTTAACTCTGTTCATTCAATGCTATAATTAATATGCTAGTTAAATTTAGTGCAAACGTTATTCGAGAGTTACCTGAGCTATTCGTCCTTAGTTTTGAAGTGACAAACTAGAGGGAAGGCAGCTATTCAACATCGCCCACCGCCAACTCTTGGTCTACCCTAATTAAACAGTAAAGTAATACATCCATGGTAGCGGTATGCAAACTACAAAACTGGTCAAAGTTCACCGGTGAGACAGCGGTAAGTCTTTGGACTTAACAGCGCTAAAATCGGAGTTTTAATTATTCACTGTGGCTTTGCCCTAAAACAAACGGTCCGATACGCTAACCACTGGACCCGACAATAAGAACCCTCTATCTGATTCTGCTTAACCCGCAGATTTTGTAGTAAGTATTTGCGAAAGTTTTGTTTGTGAATTTCGCGCAAAGCTACACGTAAGCTATCTGTGCTAGCCGTCACTAATTCGGGAGTGTAAGACTAGAGGGAGGATAGCTAATCATCACCACCCACCGCCAACTCTTGGACTACTCTTTTACCAATGAATAGTGGGGTTGACCGTACCAACGGCTGAAAGGGCGAACATGTTTGGTGCGACGGGGGTTCGAACCCGCGACCCTCAGATTATGAGTCGATCGTCTCCCATAACCTTCTGGCTATGTCAGGCCATTTGGGAAAGTGTATGAATTTGCTGTATTGCCACGTTAGGCTTAAAAATGAGTTAGCTACAGTCAGACATGCTGTTAAAAAAAACAACGATTTATGTATTTCGTCTTTTATGCCCTCCCGCTGGTGCAGCGGTAAGTCTACGGATTTGCAACGCTAAAATCAGGGGTTCGATTTCCCTCGGTGGGCTCAGCAGATAGCCCAATGTGGCTTTGCTATAAGAAAACACACATTTCGTCTTTAAAATCGCTTTAATACGTCACGATAACACACTGCAGTTTCACTTTAGACATTACACTATCTAGTGATATACACTACAGTCACAAATCTCGAAAAACTAATCACTTCTAAACATTTATGTATAACTTTAGTATAAATACATGTAAATCTTGATTCATATGTTGTTTTATTCAGACCTTATGGGGGTTCGATTCCCCTCGGTGGGCTGAGCAGATAACCCTTTGTGGCTTTGCTATAAGAAAATCACACACTCAGACCTTATGTAAATGAAAATGTCCAAATTTGCCCGTTTTTACATATAAAATAGATTAATTTCTAAACTTCATTATCCAGGTCACTAAAGCAAAGTTTGAAGGGAATAATGGTCATTTTCTGTACTTTTACAACATAAGTAATTAAGAAATAACACATATTATCCAGGAACATAATTTGTGTTACTGAGTGTTATTTGTGTTACATAGTGTTATAAAATATCATCGTCAAGGTAACATTTTGCTTTTTTTCACGTGTATCATTTTAAAATGTATCTTGGAAGATTTATTACGAGCGTATCCACTGTTAAAATACAGTAAAATGTGAACTGTTTAACACATTATACACCTAATTCCAAGGATGTATCTCAATCACACAAATTTATAGCATAGAATATCAAAACGTATGTTGAATTCCGCACAAAGCGACTCAAAGACCATATGTGTGCAAGTTGTCCCCAATTCTGACGAGATACATTTAAAGGAAAGGCAGTTCATCATCACCGCTCACCGCCAACTTTATTAAAACATGTGTATTAATTAGGAAGTCCATAATTAGCATTTAATGGCCACTCATATATAATTTAAATATTGCATTGTGGGAAGACACAGCTGTGTTTTTTCAGTCAGTTTTCCTTTTCTTTGTTTTATTTACTGTATACTGTTAAACAACAGTCTGAAATAATGAAACCAATGTGGAGCACCACACTTGTGTTCCATACATCACACGAGCTGTGTTGTTCTGAACGTTACCAGCGAATGGTGGTATTGACTGCCACATTGTACTGCTCCTACAACTGAGAGGGCGAGAACGTCCGGTGACAGGTTTCAATCCCGCGACCCGTGCTTTACGAGTCGAGTGCTCTAACCACGTGCCAATGCTTTGTTATAAGGGTTCAGGTCTGTACCTGGTTGTTTACTTTGTTATAAGGCTTTAGGTGTGTGCCTAGTGGTTTACTTTGTTGTAAGGCTTTAAGTGTGTATCTGGTTGTTTACTTTGTTATAAGAGTTTAAGTGTGTACCTGGATGTTTACTTTGTTATAAGGCTTCGGGTCTGTATCTGGTGGTTTACTTTGTTATAAGGCTTTAGGTGTGTACCTAGTGGTTTACTTTGTAATAAAGCTTTAAGTCTGTATCTGGTTGTTTACTTTGTTATAAGAGTTTAGGTCTGTACCTGGTGGTTTACTTTGTTATAAGGGTTTAGGTCTGTACCTGGTGGTTTACTTTGTTATAAGGCTTCATGTCTGTACCTGGTGGTTTACTTTGTTATAAGGCTTCAAGTCTGTACCTGGTGGTTTACTTTGTTATAAGGGTTTAGGTGTGTACCTGGCAAATTACTTGATTTTAAGGCTTCTGGTCTGTGTCTGGTGGTTTACTTTGTTATAAGGCTTTAGATGTATACCTGGCGGTTTACTTTAGAAATACATCTGGTGTGTAGTTCAGAATGTAGGAGTATATTAGGTATTGTATTCTTGTTAAAAGTACGGACTTTTGTTGTTATGGTGTTGTTTAATGTACATATTATAATGTACGAACCACACCAAACAACCCAACACAAGAAGACTTACCATTCATATCCAGTAACAATCGGTTCTCATTGAACCATTGTATGCGACCTTATATGTTTTCAATTTATACCGAGAGAAGGAAAAGAAACAGAAATCCTAAGTGCTAAGTTTAGAAAAGTTAGAAAAACTGAATAACCTCAAACTTCCTCTCAAAATGAAAGAGTGTACCTACGTGCCCGTATAAACAACTAAATCAAGCCAAGTCATGACAAGTTTAGGATTCGAATTTATAAAAGGTAATGTATGCTTAGTGAGCGTTTCACATGAAATTTAAATACCTTTAGGCTTATATTCTATTTTAAATCCATTTACACTATTAGTTAAAATGTGTAACATACATGCAAATATATATATATATTGAGAAATAAGTTAAATCTCGTAAGCTGGCTGAATATAGTAAGACATTTCTGGATTTATGGCCGAAAATGTCGACAACAGTGAGAGTACTTCGTGTTAATTACTGGGTTTCGACACAGGAAGGTAACAAACTTGGTACGATTAGAAGTACCACAGTTTGTTTATATAATGAGATTCAGTGTCCCTTCGTGTGTGTGTGTGTGTGTGTAACGTAATTCCTCCCAACCCACTGACGGCACAACCTTCTGATTTGTGCCAACGAAATTGTCTCAGCCCCAAGGTTTGCACAGAGGTGAAACTTTTCATCTAGTCCCTTAGGGTACCCGAATATTTGACGAAAATAGTTTTTGTAAAGGAAAATTGGAACATGTAAATAAGTTGAGTCACTGATTACCGTTTGAATAAGTGTGGAATATCCGTGTATTACCTACTTGTTACAGCAATATACTTAAATAATTTGAGAATAACTAAACTTTAATAAATGTTGTTGAAAAAATAATAAAGTATGACGTAACACCAGATGTCACTATTGATTTGCAATATCTTTCTTTGAATTTGACTCGTAGAATAAAATTGTTTGTTTTGAATTTCGCGCAAAGCTACACGAGGGCTATCCCCGTTAGCCGTCCCTAATTTAGCAGTGTAAAGACTAGAGGGAAGGCAGCTATTCATCACCATCCACCGCCAATCCTTGGGATACTTTTTTTACCAGCGAATAGTGGGATTGACAGTCACATTATAACACTGCCACGGCTGGAAGAGCGAGCATGTTTGGTGTGTGAGTGGGATTCGAACCCGCGACCCTCATATTACGAGTCGAAAATTCTAACCACCTGGCCATGCTGGCCCTATGAAGAAATGAAAAAAAACAACAAAAACAAATAGTGATATAAGTTTAAAACCTGTATTGTGGTGGTCATGAAAATGTGAACCACGGATAAAGAGGATGGACTGCTTGGATGTAGAATGGTGTAAACTCGTATTGAAAAATATAATATTTGTAGAACTATATTTAATGTAAATGGTTTGTTTCAGAATTTGTGAAAGTTGTCCCTTATTTTGCGGTGATAGACTAGAGGGAAGGCAGCTACTTAACATCACCCACCGCCAACTCTTGAGCTAATTTTTTCTTTTCTAACCAACGAATAGTAGGCTTCACCGTCACATAAAAGGTTTGCTATTCTCATTTAAACGTATTAACTTTGGTTTAACAAATATTTACGGTTTAGAACAAGTCTGTCTTTAGGTGAGCTTTAAAGCAACTACGAATAACTTGCTAACTGACGTAACTTCACTTGTTACTCTGAATGTGTGCCAAGCGTGGCCCACTCACTGGTGGTTCCGTGATGCGCGACCAATAACGCATAGGAATAATATTTATTAATTATGATATACCCCCAGCGGCACAACAGTATGTCTAAGGATTTACAAAACTAGAAACTGAGTTTCGATCACCGTGGTGGGCAGAACATGGAGAGCCCAATGTGCAGATTTGCTTTTAACTACAAATGTTGTTGTTTTTTTAATATTGTTGTGCCCCATCAGCATTCATACAACACATTTTACCAGTCACACTAAGCCTAACAAATAGTTCATTACTTCATCTTTTATAATCTAACTCGCACGCCTGCGCACAGTTTATTATCGTAAACATTGAACAGACAATAGCACATCGCTTGCCGTACTATCCATCTCATCTCATCTCATCTTGCTCTTGGGGTTCGTGTTGATGTTGGGAAAACTCACATGGAACTATCTGAGAACATGAAAAAAAAAACAAAAAAACATCATGTATGCTCTTCAATACCATCAGTAAATCTGGAGATACAAAAAAAAAAAAAAAAGTAGAATAAAAGAATAGAAAGAGAGAGTGTGTGTTCCATTCACACTCAAAGCCAGTTGTAAACCACGAGCGTTCCCGCGTGACACCAACAACCAATCGGAACGCAACAGCTGTGACTGTACCATGCGAGGCAATCAACCGAACGCAGTATTTGCATAGCAAGAATTCTAGACTATTCCATCTCTTTTGGGTGAGAGCGTGAGATATGTTGATGAAAACATGAACGGTAGCTCGATATATAGAATTTGTTGTTCGTTGGTCATTTGTTATCCTTTTAATTGTGAGCGAAACTTGAAAATAAAAATAAAAATGACCGTGCTAAAATATTATCATAGTATAGCTGAAAGTGAACTTTGTACTTCAAACGTACAAAAAAAAAAAAAAGCAAAACCTTGAAAGAAAGAAAATTCCTCAAAACTCAATCTAGAGATCAGATATTGAAGAAGTGATTCTGAGCGAACCATTCATTTATATTTAGATAACTGAACACGGGATGATCTTCGCGACGCTGAGGGTTAACGTGCCGTTTCCCTCGAGGGGCCCCCTGGGTCGTGAAGGTAGACTAGCTTTGCGCAAATTAAAATGCAAAGGGTAACAAAAGAAAACCCGCACCCCTTTCGTACCAGCAAGCCTACTGCGCCAGTGAGAAAAAAAAACAACAAAAAATACACACACACACACACAAAAAAAAACGTTGTTTGGGCTGAAAAGGCCTAGCAGATGGTGTGCTAACGCAACGAAAGAGTGTATATGTATCTATAGCAGGGTAGAGTGTAATGAACACAAAGACGCAACTTATACGGGGACGCGCCGGCGGTAACAAAGGGTTGCATAGAGATCTGGCCGGACAGGTTTGGAATCGTTGGCCAGTCGACAAGTTCGAGCTAGTCGAGCCCTTGGTTTCAGTGTTAGGCTGAAAGGGTTTGGAGAAGAGATGGAAACCGTATCTGGCATATACTCCATGACTCGAGGCTAGCCTAGTTGTCAGCTACAGGTAAAAAAGAAAACCGTACCATTTTAAAACATTTTTTCGGTTTCGTGTTTTTCGTTAACCAGCTGAGTGGTGTGAGAGATAAAGCAGTCAGTTAGTAGTTGGTGTAGAATCTTTTAATACATTAACGCAATAGGTGAAAACGTATCACGTGCTTTCGAATTTCTAGACGTACTTGGTATTTAATTAGACCAGGGTTGCTTCTCTTTTTATAATAATTACCAACCACCCCCACATCAGTTTTCTTTTTTCATAAACATAATAATAAAACTTCTTAAAATACACTTATTTTCTTCTTGATTTTACCGACAGTGCCACCTAGCAGCCTATGAAACTTTGCGAATAATGAATTGTAAGCTTCGTAAAGCTTTCCAATGACTGTTACACTTACAGAAGAAGGGGTCAGCATACTGAAGTCCTAAAAGGTGTAAGTCTAAATGACAATTGTTTTGATTACTCAACATAATTAACATCAAAAACCAACCTGTTCAGGTTAACTTATCTAATACTTGTATTTTAAACTCGTTGGAAATCGGTAGACAAGTCTTTATTTTAAACAAATAACATTTTTACAAATTTATAAGCGAATAACAGATAATTCAAAGTTCAATTTTTGACGTTCTATAGAAATGTTAAATGTAGGTACGTAAGCCGATATATACGTGTGTACCTATTTAATATGTGACATCATTGAGCATTTGCGTATTCACGTATGTAAGTCTATAAGTGAAGCAAGCGATACTCTCAAGATACACTACTTCGACTGCTGGTTTCAGTTTTGTTTTTAACATTAGATACTTCCAAGTTACACTACTTCGACTGCTGGTTTTAGTTTTGTTTTTAACATTAGTTACATCCAAGTTACACTCCTTCGACTGCTGGTTTTAGTTTTGTTTTTAACATTAGATACTTTCAAGTTACACTTCTTCGACTGTTGGTTTTAGTTTTGTTTTTAACATTAGATACTTCCAAGTTACACTCCTTCGACTGCTGGTTTCAGTTTTGTTTTTAACATTAGACACTTTAGTGATGTCGAGAAACCCACTTGTTGAGAAATTTATATGCAAAAACGGCTCGTTTGGGTTGAGAAAATATTTTACATAGAAGAGCGAACAACGTTTCGACCTTCTTCGGTCATCGTCAGGTTCACAAAGAAAGAGGTAACTGACCGTAAGCTGACCACATGTTTGAAAGGGGTTGTGTAACTGTGTGTCGAAATGTAGAGGGCGGTATTAGATGTTTGAATATATAATTTTATTTATTTTATTATATTAATATAGGTATAAAGGTGTTCCTTTATATTGGTTTATTTTGGGTTTAAGTTGCTGTATAAGTAAGGCTTCTTTGATTTTGCGTTTGTTTATGTTTGTTTCTTTATTTAGTATTTGAGTGTTTTCTATGGTTATGTTGTGTTTATTTGACTTGCAGTGTTCGAAAACGTGTGAAGGTGACTTTTTATGTTGTTTGAATCTGGTTTCCATTTTTCTACTTGTTTCTCCAATATAGAAGTCGTGGCAGTTATCACATTGTATTTTATAAATAATGTTGGTGTTGTGTTTGTCAGTGTAGTTTTTACATAGTATAGACCTCAGTTTTGTGCCTGGTTTTTGAATAAATTTGGTATTAACTGGAATGTCATATTTTGTTACTAATTTTTGCCAAATGTTGGTTATTTGTTTGCTGATGTCAGGAATATATGGTATACAGCAGTATATATCAAAATTACAAGAACTGACACACAATTCAAAACAGAAATCCACCGAAAAATCACCCATACTGGACTATACATTCCTTGGGACTCAGCACATGAAACAAAACAAAAACTCAACATACTAAGAAACCAAATAAACACAGCCATAAAACTATGCTCACCAGATAAAATTAACGATGAATTAGACAAAATAAAACAATACTTCATCAACATCAATAAGTTTCCTCCACAAACCGTAGAAAACATTATACGCACACACCTAGACAAAAAGCAAAATCAACCACCAACTAAAGTAAATACAGCTCACGAATCAAAAAACCACGAAACTATATACTGCTGTATACCATATATTCCTGACATCAGCAAACAAATAACCAACATTTGGCAAAAATCAGTAACAAAATATGACATTCCAGTTAATACCAAATTTATTCAAAAACCAGGCACAAAACTGAGGTCTATACTATGTAAAACTACACTGACAAACACAACACCAACATTATTTATAAAATACAATGTGATAACTGCCACGACTTCTATATTGAGAAACAAGTAGGAAAATGGAAACCAGATTCAAAGAACATAAAAGTCACCTTCACACGTTTTCGAACACTGCAAGTCAAATAAACACAACATAACCATAGAAAACACTCAAATACTAAATAAAGAAACAAACATAAACAAACGCAAAATCAAAGAAGCCTTACTTATACAGCAACTTAAACCCAAAATAAACCAATATAAAGGAACACCTTTATACCTATATTAATATAATAAAATAAATAAAATTATATATTCAAACATCTAATACCGCCCTCTACATTTCGACACACAGTTACACAACCCCTTTCAAACATGTGGTCAGCTTCCGGTCAGTTACCTCTTTCTTTGTGAACCTGACGATGACCGAAGAAGGTCGAAACGTTGTTCGCTCTTCTATGTAAAATATTTTCTCAACCCAAACGAGCCGTTTTTGCATATAAATTAGACACTTTAAAGTTACACTACTTCGACTGCTGGTTTCAGTTTTGTTTTTAACATTAGATACTTTAAAGTTACACTACTTCGACTGCTGGTTTCAGTTTTGTTTTTAACATTAGATACTTCTAAGTTACACTACTTTGACTGCTGGTTTTAGTTTTGTTTTTAACATTAGATACTTCCAAGTTACACTACTTCGACTGCTGGTTTTAGTTTTGTTTTTAACATTAGTTACATCCAAGTTACACTCCTTAGACTGCTGGTTTTAGTTTTGTTTTTAACATTAGATACTTTCAAGATACACTTCTTCGACTGTTGGTTTTAGTTTTGTTTTTAACATTAGATACTTCCAAGTTACACTCCTTCGACTGCTGGTTTCAGTTTTGTTTTTAACATTAGACACTTTAAAGTTACACTACTTCGACTGCTGGTTTCAGTTTTGTTTTTAACATTAGATACTTTAAAGTTACACTACTTCGACTGCTGGTTTCAGTTTTGTTTTTAACATTAGATACTTCTAAGTTACACTACTTTGACTGCTGGTTTTAGTTTTGTTTTTAACATTAGTTACTTCCAAGTTACACTCCTTCGACTGCTGGTTTTAGTTTTATTTTTAACATTAGATACTTTCAAGTTACACTTCTTCGACTGCTGGTTTCAGTTTTGTTTTTGTTTTAACTCATGTTTGTTACCGATGTTTATAATTCATGTATTCGTCAAGTACTGACTGTTAAAACAGGATTCTAGCTCGGGTAAGTTTATCAATATGGCTGTTTAGGGGAAACAGATATAATACCAAAAATTCAATCTCACGATAGATCTTATCGTTCTAAAGAGTATGTTCATGGTTCATTATTTATTTTTATTTTTTGGTAAGCAAAAAGCTGCAAAACAGATTCTCTGTGATATGCTAACATCGAGCCCCGAATCTAAAGATTATATTTCTGTTAATGTTTTGGTAAAATGTTACCCTTTACTTAACCTTGTTAATGTTTTTGTAAACTGTTACCCTTTACTTAACCTGGTTAATTGTAAACTGTTACCCTTTACTTAACCTTGTTAATGTTTATGTAAACTGTTACCCTTTACTTAACCTTGTTAATGTTTTTGTAAACTGTTACCCTTTACTTAATCTGGTTAATGTTTTTGTAAACTGATACCCTTTACTTAACCTTGTTAATGTTTTTGTAAACTGTTACCCTTTACTTAACCTTGTTAATGTTTTTGTAAACTGTTACCCTTTACTTAATCTGGTTAATGTTTTTGTAAACTGATACCCTTTACTTAACCTTGTTAATGTTTTTGTAAACTGTCACCCTTTACTTAACCTTGTTAATGTTTTTGTAAACTGTTACCCTTCACTTAACCTGGTTAATGTTTCAGCTAGAGCACGTTTGCCAAAACTTCAAGACCACATAACCCCCGAGATAAACACTTTAAAAAACATATTTATGTTTTCAATACACATTTAATAGAGTCTGTTAAAACAACTGTACATCATTTAGAACTGTATCCAAGTCAACTTCAAACAATACTGTAATCATCTGTATCCATAACAACATCAAACAGTACTGTAATCATCTGTACCCAATTCAACATCAAACAGTACTGTAATCATCTGTACCCAATTCAACATCAAACAGTACTGTAATCATCTGTACCCAATTCAACATCAAACAGTACTGTAATCATATGTACCCAATTCAACATCAAACAGTACTGTAATCATATGTACCCAATTCAACATCAAACAATACTGTAATCATCTGTATCCCAGTCAACATCAAACAATACTGTAATCATCTGTACACAATTCAACATCAAACAGTACTGTAATCATCTGTACCCAATTCAACATCAAACAATACTGTAATCATCTGTATCCCAGTCAACATCAAACAATACTGTAATCATCTGTATCCAAGTAAACATCAAACAATACTGTAATCATCTGTATCCAAGTCAACATCAAACAATACTGTAATCATCTGTATCCAAGTCAACATCAAACAATACTGTAATCATCTGTATCCAAGTAAACATCAAACAATACTGTAATCATCTGTACCCAATTCAACATCAAACAGTACTGTAATCATCTGTACCCAAGTCAGCATCAAACAATACTGTAATCATCTGTATCCAAGTCAACATCAAACAATACTGTAATCATCTGTACCCAATTCAACATCAAACAGTACTGTAATCATCTGTATCCCAGTCAACATCAAACAATACTGTAATCATCTGTACCCAATTCAACATCAAACAGTACTGTAATCATCTGTACCCAATTCAACATCAAACAATACTCTAATCATCTGTATCCCAGTCAACATCAAACAATACTGTAATCATCTGTATCCAAGTGAACATCAAACAATACTGTAATCATCTGTATCCATAACAACATCAAACAGTACTGTAATCAATCCAAGTCAACATCAAACAATACTGTAAATCATCTGTATCCAAGTCAACATCAAACAATACTGTAATCATCTGTACCCAATTCAACATCAAACAATACTCTAATCATCTGTATCCCAGTCAACATCAAACAATACTGTAATCATCTGTATCCAAGTGAACATCAAACAATACTGTAATCATCTGTATCCATAACAACATCAAACAGTACTGTAATCATCTGTATCCAAGTCAACATCAAACAATACTGTAATCATCTGTACCCAATTCAACATCAAACAGTACTGTAATCATCTGTACCCAAGTTAGCATCAAACAATACTGTAATCATCTGTATCCAAGTAAACATCAAACAATACTGTAATCAGCTGTACCCAATTCAACATCAATCAATACTGTAATCATCTGTACCCAATTCAACATCAAACAGTACTGTAATCATTTGTATCCAAGTCAGCATCAAACAATACTGTAATCATCTGTATCCAAGTGAACATCAAACAATACTGTAATCATCTGTACCCAATTCAACATCAAACAGTACTGTAATCATCTGTATCCAAGTCAACATCAAACAATACTGTAATCATCTGTATCCAAGTGAACATCAAACAATACTGTAATCATCTGTATCCAAGTGAACATCAAACAATACTGTAATCATCTGTATCCAAGTCAGCATCAAACAATACTGTAATCATCTGTATCCAAGTCAGCATCAAACAATACTGTAATCATCTGTATCCAAGTCAGCATCAAACAATACTGTAATCATCTGTACCCAATTCAACATCAAACAGTACTGTAATCATCTGTATCCAAGTCAACATCAAACAATACTGTAATCATCTGTATCCAAGTGAACATCAAACAATACTGTAATCATCTGTATCCAAGTCAACATCAAACAATACTGTAATCATCTGTATCCAAGTGAACATCAAACAATACTGTAATCATCTGTATCCAAGTCAACATCAAACAATACTGTAATCATCTGTATCCAAGTCACCATCAAATAATACTGTAATCATCTGTATCCAAGTCAGCATCAAACAATACTGTAATCATCTGTATCCAAGTCAGCATCAAACAATACTGTAATCATCTGTACCCAATTCAACATCAAACAGTACTGTAATCATCTGTATCCAAGTCAACATCAAACAATACTGTAATCATCTGTATCCAAGTGAACATCAAACAATACTGTAATCATCTGTATCCAAGTGAACATCAAACAATACTGTAATCATCTGTATCCAAGTCAACATCAAATAATACTGTAATCATCTGTATCCAAGTCAGCATCAAACAATACTGTAATCATCTGTATCCAAGTCAGCATCAAACAATACTGTAATCATCTGTACCCAATTCAACATCAAACAGTACTGTAATCATCTGTATCCAAGTCAACATCAAACAATACTGTAATCATCTGTATCCAAGTGAACATCAAACAATACTGTAATCATCTGTATCCATAACAACATCAAACAGTACTGTAATCATCTGTATCCAAGTCAACATCAAACAATACTGTAATCATCTGTACCCAATTCAACATCAAACAGTACTGTAATCATCTGTACCCAAGTTAGCATCAAACAATACTGTAATCATCTGTATCCAAGTAAACATCAAACAATACTGTAATCAGCTGTACCCAATTCAACATCAATCAATACTGTAATCATCTGTACCCAATTCAACATCAAACAGTACTGTAATCATTTGTATCCAAGTCAGCATCAAACAATACTGTAATCATCTGTATCCAAGTGAACATCAAACAATACTGTAATCATCTGTACCCAATTCAACATCAAACAGTACTGTAATCATCTGTATCCAAGTCAACATCAAACAATACTGTAATCATCTGTATCCAAGTGAACATCAAACAATACTGTAATCATCTGTATCCAAGTGAACATCAAACAATACTGTAATCATCTGTATCCAAGTGAACATCAAACAATACTGTAATCATCTGTATCCAAGTCAGCATCAAATTATATTTTAATTATGTACATTGAAGACAAAACACAAAACGTGTAGATGCTGTAAGTTTACAATAACGGTCTAAAAAAGACTTGTATAGAAACACAGCCATTTTTATGACTTTCACTACGGTATGAGATTGCTGAAGATGACACTTTTTGTCATGACTTCAAGCTCTGACAGTAAATGATAAGCGAAACGTATTTTCCCTCTTTGATTTCAGTTTCCCAACGTGTTATTTAGCTCCAAGAAACATGTAGCCTGATACTAAAATTTCAGTGTTATTTCAATCAATTTTTGGTGAAATGTAAAAGGCTTAGCAAGTTCCGTGGCGGTAATATAGTCATGACAATTGAAAGGTGTGAAATGTTTGGGGTCATGTCAATACGATCCCAAGTAAATAAAACACTTTATCATGTGATCTTATTGGATAATCTGTATGTCTCGGTTCCAACAAATCGTTGTACGTAATACGAACTAATCCACGTGATAAAACACTAATTACAGAATAATTTTTGTTAATCCAATTGTTCTAGACCCAGCAAAATATACTGTTATATTTTGTAATCTTAATACACTTGCGAGCCAACTGGTGAAACACTAATAATAGAATTTTATTGGATAACCCAGTGAAATTAGGCTCGGTAAAATACACTCTTATATTATATATTATTAGTTTCTGTAATCTTCAGCCCAGCAGTGGTTAATATGCGTTATACAATCAGCTAAGTATATTGTTCTGTGTTGTTTAATCTGTGTTATCTTACAGTGGCAATTAATGTAGCGTGTGATAGACGTTATTAAGATAAACAATGCACACTTGTTATTTAAATATTACTAGTTGAGTGGCTGGTGGTTAACCAACAAGTTTGTTAACTGAAACATTTGTAAGCTTACGATATTTGAAAGAAACGGAGGAGGAAAGTCCACAATTAAAGCACCTTTTAAAGGTTATTCGGAAAGTTAACTACATATGTGAACCTTCAAAAGGTTGATCTTCCACTTTCAAAAGTGCTTGAGATGTTTTAACATACATGTGAACCTTTTACAGATGGACTTTTCACCTTTAGAAGTGCTTGAGATGTTTTAACATACATGTGAACCTTTTACAGATGGACTTTCCACCTTTAGAAGTGCTTGAGATGTTTTAACATACATATGAACCTTTTAAAGATGGACTTTCTTCTATCAAAAGATGACTTGGGAATTTGGTTTGACCAATTTAGTCGCAGGTTCGAATCCCCGTCACACCAAACATTCTCGCCCTTTCAGCTGTGGGGGCGTTATGATGTCCAATCAATCCCACTATTCGTTAGTAAAAGAGTAGCCCAAGAGTTGGCGGTGGGTGGTGATGACTAGCTGCCTTCCCTCTAATCTTACACTGCTAAATTAGGGACGGCTAGCGCAGATAGCCCTCGTGTAGCTTTGCACGAAATTCAAAACAAACAAAACCCACTTACTCATATCGCATTATTAAACAGAATGTATTTTAGAGTTTCAAATAATATAAAAACAACACCTTTCTTGTTACTACAGAAGTCCACTGGCATAGAATAACCTAGAACAAAAGACGGTAAAATTCAGACACTACCCATATAAGCACCTTTAATTAATATCCTTGTACTTGGAGTCGATAAGCAGGCGGATAGTCTGGAGACATGACATTCCTTTTCTTAAGGCTACTTTATGAATACTGTATTGTTGATAAAAACAAAAATTTTGATTCACGAGCTGCCTGAACATTGCAATAAAGTTGAAATCAAGATAGTTTTAAAAGTCAAGCTAGGGTTAGGTTTATCTTGTTTAAAATATGAAGTAAACTCATGACTTAGAAATATTTATACACGGTGTTAGGAAAGTCACTGTGCAGTTTTGTAATCATATTTTATTCAGTCTATTTCAAGCCAGCAACTGATAGCGGTGTTTAGAAACAAAATAAGAAGGATCCAGGCCTGTATTGATGCCAACGGAGGGCCCACCGCTAGTACAGCGTTATGTCTTCGGATTTACAACGCTAAAATCAGGGGTTCGATTCCCCTCGGTGGGCTTAGCAGATAGCCCGATGTGGCTTTGCTATAAGAAAACACACGCCAACGGGGGGTCACTTTCAACATTGTTTATAATTGTCATTCATATTTACCTCCTGTATTCTACATTGAAACATGTCGGTTAATAAATATATAAGTGCACAGTGACATTCCGAACACCCTGTATGTTTGTTTTCGAATATTCCATCAAAGCTACTCAATGACTATCTCCACTATAGCCGTCCCTAAATTTAATCCGATTGGGTAAATAAAGGGTATCTAGTCAACAGCGCTCACCGCCAACTATTGGTCTTCTGCCAACCTGACGGAATTGTGTGATTTTAACCGCTATTCTTACAAAGCATTCACCAGAAATCACGATTTTGTTTTTGTGGTTATGGGACGCAAACATTGGATCTGCAGATCCATGGTCCAGCACGCCTTGAAACTATAAATACTATTTGGAACGACGCAAATGATGTGACCCCACCTTTATTTAAACAAATTAAAATAGATATTTGTCAGAGTCATAGCAGGTCTTAAGCTCAGTGTTACAAATATAGAACAATTAACACTTATGTAGATGCAATTTAAACCTTTTTATTGTTTGCTGTCCTGATTCTATAATGACCTCTATTACACTACCTCTCTTCACTTGTATCTATTCATGTTTCTTCACTGTTCTCTATTTAAAAAGCTTTACTTATTGAATCGATAGATTAGTCTTATGTGTGACAGTGCGCTTATGGCGGCTAATTATTGATATACCACGTGATGTTGGCTTGAACCAATCGGAGGATCCGTTAAAAAAATCCACGTTTCGATTACGCTTAATGAGTGAAAATTTCGGTTCTAAAAGAGTTGAATCAACACATTGAAAAGGAGTAAGTTTAGGTTTACCAGGCCTTTCTGTAACTTATCATTACTAGCATAAACAATAAAAACGTTGTGTTATTTTGAACCATTGTAAGCAAGAGATGGTGGCTGTCCACTTTGTAATTGGTTACGTTTTGTTTATTTTCAGATTTCTCCCACTTACCACCCATCCCACCCCACTGGGTCAGCGGTAAGCCTACGAACTTGTAACGCTAAAATCAGGGATTCGATTCCTAGTGATGGACAGAGTACAGAAAGTCTCTCTCTTCTGTAGCTCGATCCAGATTTCACTCGCTGTTTATTCATCACGTTCTTTTTGTGTAGACTTGCAATCAAACAGTCTTTAATAGCAGATAACAGTGTCACTTCTCGCAACCACTTTAAAAATACAATTAATTGCTGTCAGTGGTAACCATGGCCTTTTGTTGTTGTTGCTGTTTCGGGAACAGGCCCAACACGAAATGCTCACCCAATGTACTTTTAGTGAAGCGAAAATTAATACAATAGAAAAATGTTTGGGTTTTTTTCATCGCTGTGTTTTAAAAGACGTATCTTCTGTTGCTCATATCTGTTCTAGAAGTTTATTATAACATACAAAAACATACATGTTTAAATCAATTTCGGTAAGTTGGCCTTAATAGCCAGTTGTTCTCGTTACTTTAAATAAGCAAGAAACCAATGCATGATATTAGCCCTCAAATTACCGACTTATTTTCATATGTTTGACTACCGGTAGGGTCCAAAAACTGCATCAAGTAATGTGTGGTCAAGTTTACGTCACATCGTACAGAACTGACCAGAAATGTTGGGTGAAATGGCAGATTTAAGAACTGATGTAATATTCAGAACGTTTTACGGTATCAGTTATATGTTAGTTGAACTGTGCCAGTGAACGTGAAACCCACAAATTCATGGTGTTATAAGTGCTTTATGAAAACAGCTTGCAGAGTTTCACGTTCGAGTGGAACAACTGTCAGCTAGTAATCTATCAATACTTTATTGTTTAAATTATTCTGTCTGTTTTATTCATTATTGTGAACTGTTCTCCACAGTCAAGATTTCAACGTATTTTAAAGACATTCGCGAAAAAATTCTATGATGAAAAACGTTACGTGGAATAGTGTTTGTCATGTTAAGACACGATACTCACCACGAGCAAGCAATGTTTGTCATGTTAAGACACGATACTCACCACGAGCAAGCAATGTTTGTCATGTTAAGTTCGGTTTTGTTTAACTTACAACTTTAATCACCATTTCTTGTGCTGCTGTTATGTCTTTAAATCATTTCATTTGGGTAAAAAGTACCTTGTTAAAACTGGTCAAGCTAGGCCTAGTTCCATATAGACCTGTAAAATATTAATTAATCAAAGACGTTCATCTACTGAGTAGAGAAAGCTTTCATTTTAAACAGAGACAGCTAAAATACCTAGTGTTTTATATACGTATCGGTATAGGGGCGAAAAGATATATATATATCAGTTGTCTTTCATTTCTTACGCGATTAGATGCCGTACGCACACAAATTGTGTGAAAAACTAAGCCTCGCTACTAGTATTACTTTATAAGGTTTGCAAATTTCGTGTATTCATGGCCTCAGTCGGGGCTTTCGCGAGGTAATTCCGTGATAAAAATAGCGTAAATAGTCCGTATTGACGAAAACAAAATCCTAACAATGGCAAGGTTTTTGATGCTATAAAATAAGTAGTTCGCGATTTGAGTTCTCGTATTTCTCGAAGCTTCGTTTATTTTTCTAATAAACTCTACCAAATTGACAAGAGAAAGCTTTTTAACAGTAGTAAGAGTCGATTCGCTCGCAACCCGTTACAACCCAGACAGACGATAAAGTTAGAAAAGTATTCTGTACATTAAACCCCCTTTTAGGTTGTACTTAAACACTAGTACAATAGTACGTAATTTGTTTGTTTTTTTAATTTCACCCAAAGCTACTCAAGGGCTCTCAGCGTTAACCGTCCCTAATTTAGCAGTGTAAGGCTAAGAGAAGGCAGCTAGTCATCACCATCCACGGCCAACTCTTGGGCTACTCTTTTCCCAACGAGTAGTGGGATTGACCGTCATATTATAACGCCCACACGGCTGAAAAGGCGAGTATGTTGAAACGGGGATTCGAACCCATGATCCTCGGAATACGAGTCGAGCGCCTTAACACGCTTGGCCATGCCGTATATAATTGTGTAAAACGTATTGTTAAACACTAATAGGCCATATTAATAGTATTTAATAGTAATAAGCCAATATTACGAAAAACATTAACACAAGTAGACTTAAATTACGTAAAAAAGAATGAACAAAACATGTTGTTTAAGTAAGGTAATAGGCTTACACTGTGCATAAACATATGAGTTAAAATATATTAGTCAATTCCAGTAAGACCTACGTTAGGTAAAAACATTTTATAATTAACATTGTTATTAAAAGCGCAGTATCTAAGGGAAATATGTCAGTAAAAATCTAAAAACAGGTATAGTTTTCCTTTGTCTTCCTTTATACTCAGACCACATAAATATCTCTATTTCGCTCGATAATTTTACCGTTTACTTTGAAGTAAAATAAATGTTTCCATCAATAGCTAACATACTTCGAAATATTGTGATAACACTACGAGCACTTACCAGTCCTGGGAGATGTACTTTAGGGTTAAATTCGCGAAGCACTTACTGGCGTACTATAGCAATTTTTTTATGTGGATTAAATATAAGCGCTTTTCCCTCCACTAGGATGGATCGCCGTCTGCACATTAGAAAGGATCAGAGATGCATTAATGGGTTATTTGTTGTGTTTACTTATTGGCTACAGAACGAACTGCACATAGCATAGTTTAAAATACGGTTAGTACTAATTTGGAACGCATGAGTTTCCTTTGTGGTAACATTTTATTTTTACTTAATAAAATGCATGATATCTTATGAATTTGTACGAAAAACCGACAGAAATGTCTCAGTAGCACAAATGGAGTTTCGTTAAGCATCACCGGGTTTTTATCATGACGTAACTGACACGTGACGTACCCATCTATTACGTCACAGTCGTAAATTACATGTGTTTTCTCTAGGTTTTTGTTAATGGGTTAATTCCCAAATCGCTTATTGTGAACTTGTAGCGCCATCTATGAGTTGTCGTTCTACGAAATCAATGGCGGCCATTTTGGTATTGTGTTTGTGTGGAGGCTGCGAGAAGATGGAAAACATTAGAAAATCGATACTTCGCTACACCAGATTCAGTCGTTACAAACTTCTCTCATGTGATTAGACACTTAAACATATACTTACATTTATTGTTTTTATTTAAAATTACCACACTTTCTGATATAAAAAGAAAGTAGTGCTAATATGAAAAATAGATTTTCTCTTCATTTTCGATTTGCTACTCGCTAGTACAGTGGAAAGTCTACGGGTTTATCAGGGGTTCGATTCCTCTCGGTGGGCTCAGTAGATGGCCCGATGTGGCTTTGCTATGCGAACATACACACACTCCTTTTCGATTCAATCCAGTTAGCATTTATTTAAAAGCTTGCTTGTTTGTTTTTTGAATTTCGCGCAAAGCTACTCGAGGGCTATCTGCACTAGCTGTCTCTAATTTAGCAGTGTAAGACTAGAGGGAAGGGAGCTAGTCATCACCACCCACCGCCAACTCTTGGGCTACTCTTTTACCAACGAATAGTGGGATTGACCGTCACATTATAACGCCCCCACGGCTGGGAGGGCGAGCATGTTTGGCGCGACCGGGATTCGAACCCGCGACCCTCGGATTACATTTAAAAGCTAAAGTTATTGAAGATAGGAGCGTGCCCATATCCCAACTACAACTAAATGATTTCACGATTTTAATTAAACGTAACATATCAACACTGATAAAATTTTGCCCCACAGAGATAATAACTGCCTCATGTGTTTTATAATTTGACGTATTTTAATAAGACAGAAGTAAAGAACGCAATTGTTGAAATCAACTTCTGTTCCCAACACAGTACCATAAAAACCAGTTCTAAACGTCATTTACCGAGTTGTTTGTATACAACCATCCAGCGGTCAGTCAGCAATTACAACACTAAAATATGGAGTTAAAACACCAGGGTCTAGAAATTACAGGTATTCTGGGATGATAGTGTACCATGTAATAACGTGACTAGAGTTTAGAAATTACAGGTATTCTGGGATGTTAGTGTACCATGTAATAACGTGACTAGAGTTTAGAAATTACAGGTATTCTGGGATGTTAGTGTACCATGTAATAACGTGACTAGGGTTTAGAAATTACAGGTATTCTGGGACGATAGTGTACCATGTAATAACGTGACTAGGGTTTAGAAATTACAGGTATTCTGGGATGATAGTGTACCATGTAATAACGTGACTAGGGTTTAGAAATTACAGGTATTCTGGGATGTTAGTGTACCATGTAATAACGTGACTAGGGTCTAGAAATTACAGGTATTCTGGGATGTTAGTGTACCATGTAATAACGTGACTAGGGTCTAGAAATTACAGGTATTCTGGGATGTTAGTGTACCATGTAATAACGTGACTAGGGTTTAGAAATTACAGGTATTCTGGGATGATAGTGTACCATGTAATAACGTGACTAGGGTCTAGAAATTACAGGTATTGTGGGATGATAGTGTACCATGTAATAACGTGACTAGGGTTTAGAAATTACATATAAGTCTCCATTAAAGTTAGTTTTAAAATTTCATCTACTTCTTCGTAGTTTATAGTGAAGTTTTAAAACCCAACTCACTTCTTCCTTGTTTATAGTGAAGTTTAAAACCCAACTCACTTCTTCCTTGTTTATAGTGAAGTTTTAAAACCCAACTCACTTCTTCCTTGTTTATAGTGAAGTTTAAAACCCAACTCACTTCTTCCTTGTTTATAGTGAAGTTTTAAAACCCAACTCACTTCTTCCTTGTTTATAGTGAAGTTTAAAACCCAACTCACTGCTTCCTTGTTTATAGTGAAGTTTTAAAACCCAACTCACTTCTTCCTTGTTTATAGTGAAGTTTTAAAACGCAACTCACTTCTTCCTTGTTTATAGTGAAGTTTAAAACCCAACTCACTTCTTCCTTGTTTATAGTGAAGTTTTAAAACCCAACTCACTTCTTCCTTGTTTATAGTGAAGTTTAAAACCCAACTCACTTCTTCCTTGTTTATAGTGAAGTTTTAAAACCCAACTCACTTCTTCCTTGTTTATAGTGAAGTTTAAAACCCAACTCACTTCTTCCTTGTTTATAGTGAAGTTTAAAACCCAACTCACTTCTTCCTTGTTTATAGTGAAGTTTTAAAACCCAACTCACTTCTTCCTTGTTTATAGTGAAGTTTAAAACCCAATTCACTTCTTCCTTGTTTATAGTGAAGTTTAAAAACCAATTACACTTTAATAAATCTTATGATACTTAAACTAGGAAGATGGATTTTAAAACTTCACTATAAACTAAGAATAAGTCGCAACATATTTACTTTTGTAGAATATAAGTGGATTTCGTTTTCAAGGATAAAAACAGACATATTTTGTGTCGTGTTGAAAAAAACCACCTGCTAACAATATGACCTCTTAAACCATCCCTGTGACCTCATGTTTCTTTGTTCTTGAACCAAAGCACATACAAAAGAATGTTAGTGAGACTACTTAGCTTTACTATATAACTGACCTAATGACTTTTTACTTTCAGAGCTTTTCAATTATGAAATTACACCTTCACATGATCGTTTTTTGAAACTAACCTTTCATAAATCAATTACTGAAAACACCTAGATACTCTGCAAAGGATGCGCCATTTGTGATGTCAATCGTAAAGAAATAATCTACATATCCTCGTGTCTGTTCCACATTACAATAACACCATCGACTTTATACTGGTAGTTATGAATAGGGAGGTCTTTACGTCACGATAGTACCGACCAATCATGTGAGACGTCGTTTTCGATAAGGAGTCGGCGGATTGCCATATTATCGATTAGTTTCTTATATTCAAACTGGCTGTTCCTGAAACAGTTCTCATAAGATATGTATCCCACATTATAATAATCCGTCATCCAACCACACACATAATTCGCTCCTGGGATAATTAGTGGAAGATAAGACGGGGAAAAGACGGTTTGTCAGTTCTCACATTTACAGATGCAAGAATTTATGTCTCTCTGTGCTTGTAAGTGTAAAAACAACTATGTTTTGTAACGCATAATATTGCATTAATCATTAAACTTACTTCTGTGTTGTTCCTTCGTTGGATTCAATCGACTCAAAACTGAAAAAAAAGCTAGCATCTGAATTTTGAAATAACGTACGAACGATTCAGAATATTGTACGAAGTAAATAATTTTGATAACATCCCATAATATGTGTCGCGTGTTTTGGTAAACAGTGTGAAAAACGACAATACGACTTTATGAAAGTAATGTATTTATTATTCGGGACAGTTCCACACAAAGTCTAAGCCCAGCAGTTAAACCTCAAAATTCTTACGGAATGTTCTCGAAGAAGCTGTCTGTTACGTCATCGTTACTACACTCAGTACTGTTTGTTTGTTTTTTCGAATTTCGCGCAAAGCTCCTCGAGGGCTATCTGCGCTACCCGTCCCTAATTTAGCAGTGTAAGACTAGAGGAAAGGCAGCTAGTCATCACCACCCACCGCCAACTCTTGGGCTACTCTTTCACCAACGAATAGTGGGATTGACCATACATTATAACGCCCCCACAGCTGAAAGGACGAGCATGTTTTTGGTGCGACCGGGATTCGAACCCGCAACCCTCGGATTACGAATCGAACACCTTAACACGCTTCGCCATGCCGGGCCTACACTTAGTACTATATAAGTTAAACAATGATTTGCAATCGTGAAAACATTTATCTACGTTGCAACTAACTACTGTAATATATATATATATATATATATTTCACCGGATTTGTTCAGTTATATTCTAATTTGTAGATGTCAAATATTCGACTTAATATGTTATCAACTGAAACTTTATAATCTGTAAGATTACCTGTCGTTAATTCCAGTGCTCTGCAATAGACTGTGCTGTGCTCACCAAAGGGGTGTGTTTTTTGTGTATGTTTTTCTTATAGCAAAGCCACAAAGGGCTATCTGCTCAGCCCACCGAGGGGAATCGAACCCCTGATTTTAGCGTTGTAAATCCGGAGACAAAGGGAGGAAATTTGTTATAAGCTCTCACGCTGAGAGCTTATAAAAAGTTTACAAACTGCTGAGCTTAAATAAAAACAATAAAGCATTATAATGCTATTTCTCATGTTCAGGTTTATATAATTTCAAATTGTTTTATTGAAACTATTAAAACCAGAATTCTTTAAACCATCTCAAATTAATGTTTCTTTGTATCAAAATTTGTAACAGAAGCGAAAAACAAACAAACAAACAAACCCGTCTAGTCAAGGAACCACTGCCGAACAAGGGGGTTTTAACTACACTACATATATCCTCGAGTTTCTAGTTTCAAAACGGATATTTTCTTCGTTTTTGCCGTTTCAAATAAATTGACAAGTTACGTTATTGCTTTTGCAAACAGATGAAAATAAACCGAGTCGAAATTGGCGCTTTGTCACGGTCGTTCTTACGAGACGTTTTTATTTTGTAGTGTCCTCGCGCTTGTGTATGCGCCTTTGGAAATTCTGTCGTGTACGTGCTTCTCTGCTGGATGCCAGTTGTAACTTAGTGACAACATTATCAGAATGTTATTAAATATAAATGGTTTCAGGAAATTGATTTGCGCGCGAGAATTATCGTATTTCCTTTTATATCTGGAAACCATCTATTCCGAAATGTCGCAAACGTTTCGGTTTGAGGTTTGTCAAGACCCGTCTGTAAGATGGAGGGAAGGCATCCCACGGTTCCGCACCGCGTTACCACTGACTTCAGATGGAGACGCGTTTTAAGGTTAACGTTCCGTAATAAGTCAGTGGTCTGTTTATGGATTTATAGCAATTAAATCCGAGGTTTGATTCCCGCGGTGTAAAGAGCGCAAATATCCCACTGTATAAGTTTGCGCTAATACAATCGAACAAGAGTAGCAGTCAGTTTCGTTATTCAATTCATAGCTTGCAGTGAGAGGCTGGTGCTACTGGTTAGTTCTCTTCACTCAGATCAGTATTAGGGACAGCTCAGTCGTAAGGATATCTGTCCTCAGTGCTTGACCCATGTGTTCACGAAGTGTCGTACGGATTCAATATGCCAGTTCCAACAAGTACAGGTTTATTTTCATCTTTGTATTCATTCGACTGATTTACTTCAGTAGGGCGCGGCATGGCCAGGTGGTTAAGGCGCTCGAATCGTAATCTGAGGGTCGCGGCTTCCAATCCCCGTCGCACCAAAAATGCTCGCCCTTTCAGCCGTGGGAGCGTTATAAAGTTTCAGTCAATCCCACTATTCGTTGGTAAAACAGTAGCCCAAGAGTTAGCGGTGGGTGGTGATGACTAACTGCCTTCCCTCTAGTCTTACACTGCTAAATTAGAGACGGCTGGGTCAGATAGCCCTCGTGTAGCTTTGGGCGAAATTCAAAAACAGACAATCTTTCAGTACAACAACCAGTAGAAGTTAGTTTCGTAAAAATTAGATTTTGTTCGTGCACAGAAGAAATCGTCAAATCAAAATGGTTGGTTTAATCTAAAACACAAACAATTCTTTAAGGTTAAATGCTTTATTGTTCGAGAAGATAATTAATTGTGTCAGAGATAAATTCTGATACGGAAGGTAAGAATGAAACAATAGAACAAAGTGCACTAAGTACTGAGTAATGATTGTAATACATAACGGTACTTTCTGGCAAGGGCAGTGACAGTTCCTACAAGTTTTGTAGGAGAAACTGAATAATGATTGTAATACATTACGGTACTTTCTGGCAAGGGCAGTGACAGTTCCTACAAGTTTTGTAGGAGAAACTGAGTAATGATTGTAATACATAACGGTACTTTCAGGCAAGGGCAGTGACAGTTCCTACAAGTTTTGTAGGAGAAACTGAGTAATGGCTATCTGCGCTAGCCATTCCTAATTTTGGTCTAACCGACTACAGGGAAGGCAGTTAGATAACAGCATCGACCGCCAATTCTTGAGCTATTTTAATCGAATAGTGGAATGTAACTGCTACTCTTATAATTCACCCACGGCTACACACTACGGAGCGCTTTTTTTGCGTATGTGTAACGAGACGCGAACTTTGGACGTGTTGATCTACAGTTCGGTGGGCTTACAACTGTGGGAAGTTCGAGCGGCAAATACATTGTGACAAGCGAGAGTTGAACTTAAATTCTAATGGAGAATTTTCTGATAGCAGGGAAAGTCACAAAACAGGGGTAAACCTTTCTTGTGCCGACCCAAGGGAATAATAATTAACATGACAAAAATGGATATATGAAAAGACTGAAGCAGGCAAAGTAACAAACCGTAAGGTGAGAACAACAATTTGTATATCAGGAATATGGACCTGGGCCTCTTTAACCTGTCCAGTGCCGAAGACGAGATAACTCGTTCTCAATAATACCTAACTTCAACGCTAGATTTCAGCACCATACATGTATTTGACCTACTTACATATTGTTTCACTGTCGATCCAAAATGGTGTCACGAAAAAGGTTACAAAATGAAGAAGCATTAGAGTTGTATTTTGAACTCGGTTCGGAGTTGCCGTAGCAGCTGAAATACTTGGCAGTCAACAGGTTAATATATTGGAAATGCGTTTAACTGTTAATATATAAACTTAAAGTTTCATAAGAATCAATGAAGATGAAATATTGGTTAATTTCGTTTGTCAAAAACTTGATTTTTTTCTGTTTTCTCTAGATCCTGGACAACCAGAAAAGTTGGATCGCCTGAAAAAGTCAGCCATTACTCTCAAAGAACTAATTAGAACAAACGAGAGATGTTACAAACCTACAAGACACTGCTATGAACGGTTTCTTACGTTTGAAAAGGAAGTGTACTTTTAACGCGGTTTGTTAACCTGATAAAATCATTACGTCACTAACGACGCCCCGCAGGTGGTGGGAACATAACCATTTTAAGCAGAACATGGAATTCATGAAAAAATCCAGTGTTCTTGACGACGTTGTTTTGGTAAGAGGAACGGACCCCCTTCATCGTGAGGTGGAAGAAGATGAGAGATGTAATTAAACATTCAACATCCATGATTATTTGGATGGAATATCGTAGTAATTTTTCGGAAATTGAAGGATAAACAGAAAGGGTAAGTTATTATCCTCAGTGTCGTTACCCTAAACAGTTTTTGTTGGTTTGTTTTTGAATTTCGCACAAAGCTACTTGAGGGCCATCTGTGCCAGCCATCCCTAATTTAGTAGTGTAAGACTAGAGGGAAGGCAGCTAGTCATCACCACCCACCGCCAACTCTTGGGCTACTCTTTTTACCAACGAATAGTGGGATTGAGCGTTACATTATAACGCCCCCACGGCTGAAAGGGCGAGCATGTTTGGCGCGACGGGGATGCGAACCCGCGACCCTCAGATTGCGAGTCGCACGCCTTAACCCACCTGGCCATGCCGGGCTCTCCTAAACAGTATAACGGAACTAAAACCAATAAGAAATGTGGAAAAAAAGCAGACAATAATAAACACATATATAAAAACCTACGTAATGGACTTTTTAATATCATTTGAAATGAAATGTAAGAAATATACACAAGATATATGGACATAATGTAGTTACGAGCATGTAATTATTTATTCAAAATACGGTAAGTCAGTATGTTAAGATTAGTAGAACGAGTCTTTCAGTAAAACCGTTCGACGCTGTTCTTGTCTTGAAGTTATTAAGAGTCAGTCGTGGCCCTTGTGGTTAGCATCCTCAAACTATGGATTCGAGGGTTCGCACTTTGGATCCACGAGTGCTGTATGACAGTGATGAGAAATACCGCTATTTTATGAGACAATAGTATCACACAAAGTGGCGGTGAGTGCTGTTAATTAGCTGCCTTTCCTAATGTGTATCAGTTCAACATTACAGACGGTTGTGCACAGATAATCTTTTGTGTAGCTTTTCGATACAATTCTAATATAAATGAAGAAATATATGGCTACACTATTAGTTTAATTTGATGACCGTATCGTTAAGGATGCGACTAAGATAAGGTGTTACCCCCACCCCATTCCAACCCCAAAAGACGTTACAAATAATTTGACTAAAGCATCATTCGAACAGCACAGTTTCCTTCGAGGCTACTATAACTGCCTTGATAACTAAAATCCACTAATTAACGTTTTAAACGTTCTTTAAATCAGTTAGAAATATATTTAGGACGAAGCTTTAACACGCTTGAACATGCCGGGCCACACGCCATGACAAATCAACACATACCTGCAGAAGTTAAGTTTAACTTACTCGCTCAAGTGTCTGCTTGTATGTGTTACAGCATTTCACCTTCATAGCTGAAAGGTTGGTTAGTCTGAAATAAACAATCACTACAGTGATGCTAATCCAATACTGTTTCAAAATGAATTTTCGAATTCTGAGTTGACGTCAACGAACTTGCCATGAACGCTTATTGTGTATCTTTGTTGAAGCTATGCAATATCTTAACTGTGTCTTATCATTCGATAGAAATTGTTTCGTTTTAGTTTGTATTTTATTATTGAATTCAGTGTCTCATGGATATTTGTCGTAAGTTCCAGCGTTTGAAGTATATGGTTATTTTCATTGCTTCAAAACCATGAGTCAGTTCCAATGTTTGAGGAACATAAAGCTGTGTAGAAAAACACTGTTAGGAAATACGAAGTGAACCCCATTATTCATAATTCCACAGCCTCTGATACCTGTCCTCCTCAGTGGCTCAGGAGTTATCCTGTTGGATTATAACACTAAAATCCGGGTTTCGATATTCCTGATGGTCACAAAATATCTGATTGTGTAGCTTGGCGTTTGACGACAAACAAACTTAACTACCTAAGCCTTCCCTCCTGTCTACTAGTGGGAACTTCAATAGATATTTTGTAAATAAGTTTCACATGCTACACTGAAACTATAGTTTATTAGGATAATTACCTTAACCAATTGAAGACTTATTTGCCAGTTTACAAACAGTTTTGATTTAGAAAAAAACACGTAAAATACAGCATTCATTTGTTAACGTCCACTGTACTTACGTGACATTAGAATGTTTCAGTTATAGACTAAACTTAGATTTTTAATACGTTAATGAAAGAGAGAGAAAAATACACAATGATGCACATTAACACTTTGTTTTGTTTTCTTGCACACTTCAGTGTGCGTATTTCTCCCTCTCACGGACAGAGATTATGTAAATTCACTATTAATGAGAGGTTATCTCAGGACATGTAAAGTTGTTACCTTTAATTGTAATTGTATAAACGATTACAAAAACTCCAAAACTGAAAATGTGAAAGTATCCTCGTACTAACGTAATGAATTTCCATGTTAATATTGGTGAAGATCCGTCTACATCCTGCGAGGTAGTAACATGAACATACAACAGACAGTACTGTTATATTTATATAGATGGTAGTAACATAAACAGACAGTACTGTTATATTTATATAGATGGTAGTAACATACAACAAATAGTACTGTTATATTTATATAGATGGTAGTAACACAACACAGTACTGTTATATTTATATAGATGGTAGTAACACAACAGACAGTACTGTTATATTTATATAGATGGTAGTAACATACAACAGACAGTACTGTTATATTTATATAGATGGTAGTAACATACAACAGACAGTACTGTTATATTTATATAAATACATACGATTGTTAACGTCAACATATTTTTTAGTTTTTGCTTTAAAAATATGATATTAATACCGCGCCTATGTTAATACTAGGGTTAAGTGTTGAGGGTATATTACTATTGTACGAATAACTATATTATCAACATTTACAAAACCTAACCCATCAAACTCTTTCTTCATAAAAATCAGTGGATATCACAGACGAAACTTTGACAGTAACTTACCCATTTTTAAGTTCGTCCTAAAATAAGAATCTCCTATTGTGGTCTGCCTGTTTATCTCCTGTTTTGGTCTGTCCGTTTACAGACTTACAATGATAAACTTCATAGCTCGATTTCTGGCGGTGTGTCGTAAGACAGTGAAGTAAAATACACATTGTACAGATATCATACTGATCGTAAGACAGTGTGAAGTAAAATACACATTTATTGTGTTTTACACATTGTACAGATATCATATTGATCGTAAGACAGTGTGAAGTAAAATACACATTTATTATGTTTTACACATTGTACAGATATCATACTGATCGAAAGACAGTGAATTAAAATACACATTTATTGTGTTTTACACATTGTACAGATATCATATTGATCGTAAGACAGTGAAGTAAAATACACATTTATTGTGTTTTACACATTGTACAGATATCATACTGATCGTAAGACAGTGAAGTAAAATACACATTTATTGTGTTTTACACATTGTACAGATATCATACTGATCGTAGGACAGTGTGAAGTAAAATACACATTTATTGTGTTTTACACATTGTACAGATATCATATTGATCGTAAGACAGTGTGAAGTAAAATACACATTTATTGTATTTTAAACATTTTACAGATATCATATTGATCGTAAGACAGTGCGAAGTAAAATACACATTTATTGTGTTTTACACATTGTACAGATATCATACTTATCGTAAGACAGTGTGAAGTAAAATACACATTTATTGTGTTTTACACATTGTACAGATATCATATTGATCGTAAGACAGTGTGAAGTAAATTACACATTTATTGTATTTTAAACATTGTACAGATATCGTACTGATCGTAAGATAGTGTGAAGTAAAATACACATTTATTGTGTTTTACACATTGTACAGATATAATACTGATCGTAAGACAGTGAAGTAAAATACACATTTATTGTGTTTTACACATTGTACAGATAGCATACTGATCGTAAGACAGTGCGAAGTAAAATACACATTTATTGTGTTTTACACATTGTACAGATATCGTACTGATCGTAAGATAGTGTGAAGTAAAATACACATTTATTGTGTTTTACACATTGTACAGATATCATACTGATCGTAAGACAGTGAAGTAAAATACACATTTATTGTGTTTTACACATTGTACAGATATCATACTGATCGTAAGACAGTGTGAAGTAAAATACACATTTATTGTGGTTTACACATTGTATAGATATCATATTGATCGTAAGACAGTGTGAAGTAAAATACAATTTATTGTGTTTTACACATTGTACAGATATCATACTGATCGTAAGACAGTGAATTAAAATACACATTTATTGTGTTTTACACATTGTACAGATATCATATTGATCGTAAGACAGTGAAGTAAAATACACATTTATTGTGTTTTACACATTGTACAGATATCATACTGATCGTAAGACAGTGAAGTAAAATACACATTTATTGTGTTTTATACATTGTACAGATATCGTACTGATCGTAAAATAGTGTGAAGTAAAATACATATTTATTGTGTTTTACACATTGTACAGATATCATACTGATCGTAAGACAGTGTGAAGTAAAATACACATTTATTGTGGTTTACACATTGTATAGATATCATATTGATCGTAAGACAGTGTGAAGTAAAATACACATTTATTGTGTTTTACACATTGTACAGATATCATACTGATCGTAAGATAGTGAATTAAAATACACATTTATTGTGTTTTACACATTGTACAGATATCATATTGATCGTAAGACAGTGTTAAGTAAAATACACATTTATTGTGTTTTACACATTGTACAGATATCATATTGATCGTAAGACAGTGTGAAGTAAAGTACACATTTATTGTATTTTAAACATTGTACAGATATCATATTGATCGTAAGACAGTGTGAAGTAAAATACACATTTATTGTGTTTTACACATTGTACAGATATCATACTGATCGTAAGACAGTGAATTAAAATACACATTTATTGTGTTTTACACATTGTACAGATATCATATTGATCGTAAGACAGTGAAGTAAAATACACATTTATTGTATTTTAAACATTGTATAGATATCATATTGATCGTAAGACAGTGTGAAGTAAAATACACATTTATTGTGTTTTACACATTGTATAGATATCATATTGATTGTAAGACAGTGTGAAGTAAAATACACATTTATTGTATTTTAAACATTGTACAGATATCGTACTGATCGTAAGATAGTGTGAAGTAAAATACACATTTATTGTGTTTTACACATTGTACAGATATCATACTGATCGTAAGACAGTGAATTAAAATACACATTTATTGTGTTTTACACATTGTACAGATATCATACTGATCGTAAGACAGTGAAGTAAAATACACATTTATTGTGTTTTACACATTGTACAGATATCATACTGATCGTAAGACAGTGCGAAGTAAAATACACATTTATTGTGTTTTACACATTGTACAGATATCGTACTGATCGTAAGATAGTGTGAAGTAAAATACACATTTATTGTGTTTTCCACATTGTACAGATATCGTACTGATTGTAAGATAGTGTGAAGTAAAATACACATTTAATGTGTTTTACACATTGTACAGATATCATACTGATCGTAAGACAGTGAAGTAAAATACACATTTATTGTGTTTTACACATTGTAGAGATATCATACTGATCGTAAGACAGTGAAGTAAAATACACATTTATTGTGTTTTACACATTGTACAGATATCATACTGATCGTAAGACAGTGCGAAGTAAAATACACATTTATTGTGTTTTACACATTGTACAGATATCGTACTGATCGTAAGATAGTGTGAAGTAAAATACACATTTATTGTGTTTTACACATTGTACAGATATCATACTGATCGTAAGACAGTGAAGTAAAATACACATTTATTGTGTTTTACACATTGTACAGATATCATACTGATCGTAAGACAGTGAAGTAAAATACACATTTATTGTGTTTTACACATTGTACAGATATCATACTGATCGTAAGACAGTGTGAAGTAAAATACACATTTATTGTGTTTTACACATTGTACAGATATCATATTGATCGTAAGACAGTGTGAAGTAAAATACACATTTATTGTGTTTTACACATTGTACAGATATCATATTGATCGTAAGACAGTGTGAAGTAAAATACACATTTATTGTGTTTTACACATTGTACAGATATCATACTGATCGTAAGACAGTGTGAAGTAAAATACACATTTATTGTGTTTTACACATTGTACAGATATCATACTGATCGTAAGACAGTGAAGTAAAATACACATTTATTGTGTTTTACACATTGTACAGATATCGTACTGATCGTAAGATAGTGTGAAGTAAAATACACATTTATTGTGTTTTACACATTGTACAGATATCATACTGATCGTAAGACAGTGTGAAGTAAAATACACATTTATTGTGGTTTACACATTGTATAGATATCATATTGATCGTAAGACAGTGTGAAGTAAAATACAATTTATTGTGTTTTACACATTGTACAGATATCATACTGATCGTAAGACAGTGAATTAAAATACACATTTATTGTGTTTTACACATTGTACAGATATCATATTGATCGTAAGACAGTGAAGTAAAATACACATTTATTGTGTTTTACACATTGTACAGATATCATACTGATCGTAAGACAGTGAAGTAAAATACACATTTATTGTGTTTTACACATTGTACAGATATCATACTGATCGTAAGACAGTGTTAAGTAAAATACACATTTATTGTGTTTTACACATTGTACAGATATCATAGTGATCGTAAGACAGTGTGAAGTAAAATACACATTTATTGTATTTTAAACATTGTACAGATATCATATTGATCGTAAGACAGTGTGAAGTAAAATACACATTTATTGTGTTTTACACATTGTACAGATATCGTACTGATCGTAAGATAGTGTGAAGTAAAATACACATTTGCTGTGTTTTACACATTGTACAGATATCATACTGATCGTAAGACAGTGCGAAGTAAAATACACATTTGTTGTGTTTTATACATTGTACAGATATCGTACTGATCGTAAGACAGTGTGAAGTAAAATACACATTTGTTGTGTTTTACACATTGTACAGATATCGTACTGATCGTAAGACAGTGTGAAGTAAAATACACATTTATTGTGTTTTACACATTGTACAGATATCGTACTGATCGTAAGACAGTGCGAAGTAAAATACACATTTATTGTATTTTAAACATTGTACAGATATCATATTGATCGTAAGACAGTGTGAAGTAAATTACACATTTATTGTATTTTAAACATTGTACAGATATCGTACTGATCGTAAGATAGTGTGAAGTAAAATACACATTTATTGTGTTTTACACATTGTACAGATATCATACTGATCGTAAGACAGTGAAGTAAAATACACATTTATTGTGTTTTATACATTGTATAGATATCATACTGATCGTAAGACGGTGCGAAGTAAAATACACATTTATTGTGTTTTACACATTGTACAGATATCGTACTGATCGTAAGATAGTGTGAAGTAAAATACACATTTATTGTGTTTTACACATTGTACAGATATCATACTGATCGTAAGACAGTGAAGTAAAATACACATTTATTGTGTTTTACACATTGTACAGATATCATATTGATCGTAAGACAGTGTGAAGTAAAATACACATTTATTGTATTTTAAACATTGTACAGATATCATATTGATCGTAAGACAGTGTGAAGTAAAATACACATTTATTGTGTTTTACACATTGTACAGATATCGTACTGATCGTAAGACAGTGTGAAGTAAAATACACATTTATTGTGTTTTACACATTGTACAGATATCATACTGATCGTAAGACAGTGAAGTAAAATACACATTTATTGTGTTTTACACATTGTACAGATATCATACTGATCGTAAGACAGTGTGAAGTAAAATACACATTTATTGTGTTTTACACATTGTACAGATATCATATTGATCGTAAGACAGTGTGAAGTAAAATACACATTTATTGTGTTTTACACATTGTACAGATATCATATTGATCGTAAGACAGTGTGAAGTAAAATACACATTTATTGTGTTTTACAAATTGTACAGATATCATACTGATCGAAAGACAGTGAATTAAAATACACATTTATTGTGTTTTACACATTGTACAGATATCATATTGATCGTAAGACAGTGAAGTAAAATACACATTTATTGTGTTTTACACATTGTACAGATATCATACTGATCGTAAGACAGTGAAGTAAAATACACATTTATTGTGTTTTACACATTGTACAGATATCATACTGATCGTAAGACAGTGTGAAGTAAAATACACATTTATTGTGTTTTACACATTGTACAGATATCATATTGATCGTAAGACAGTGTGAAGTAAAATACACATTTATTGTGTTTTACACATTGTACAGATATCGTACTGATCGTAAGACAGTGTGAAGTAAAATACACATTTATTGTGTTTTACACATTGTACAGATATCATACTGATCGTAAGACAGTGTGAAGTAAAATACACATTTATTGTGTTTTACATTTATTGTGTTTTACACATTGTACAGATATCATACTGATCGTAAGACAGTGTGAAGTAAAATACACATTTATTGTGTTTTACACATTGTACAGATATCATACTGATCGTAAGACAGTGAAGTAAAATACACATTTATTGTGTTTTACACATTGTACAGATATCATACTGATCGTAAGACAGTGTGAAGTAAAATACACATTTATTGTGTTTTACACATTGTACAGATATCATACTGATCGTAAGACAGTGTGAAGTAAAATACACATTTATTGTGTTTTACACATTGTACAGATATCATACTGATCGTAAGACAGTGTGAAGTAAAATACACATTTATTGTGTTTTACACATTGTACAGATATCATACTGATCGTAAGACAGTGTGAAGTAAAATACACATTTATTGTGTTTTACACATTGTACAGATATCATACTGATCGTAAGACAGTGTGAAGTAAAATACACATTTATTGTGTTTTACACATTGTACAGATATCATACTGATCGTAAGACAGTGTGAAGTAAAATACACATTTATTGTGTTTTACACATTGTACAGATATCATACTGATCGTAAGACAGTGTGAAGTAAAATACACATTTATTGTGTTTTACACATTGTACAGATATCATATTGATCGTAAGACAGTGTGAAGTAAAATACACATTTATTGTGTTTTACACATTGTACAGATATCATACTGATCGTAAGACAGTGTGAAGTAAAATACACATTTATTGTGTTTTACACATTGTACAGATATCATACTGATCGTAAGACAGTGTGAAGTAAAATACACATTTATTGTGTTTTACACATTGTACAGATATCATATTGATCGTAAGACAGTGTGAAGTAAAATACACATTTATTGTGTTTTACACATTGTACAGATATCATACTGATCGTAAGACAGTGTGAAGTAAAATACACATTTATTGTGTTTTACACATTGTACAGATATCATATTGATCGTAAGACAGTGTGAAGTAAAATACACATTTATTGTGTTTTTTACACATTGTACAGATATCATATTGTTGATCGTAAGACAGTGAAGTAAAATACACATTTATTGTGTTTTACACATTGTACAGATATCATACTGATCGTAAGACAGTGAAGTAAAATACACATTTATTGTGTTTTACACATTGTACAGATATCATACTGATCGTAAGACAGTGAAGTAAAATACACATTTATTGTGTTTTACACATTGTACAGATATCATATTGATCGTAAGACAGTGTGAAGTAAAATACACATTTATTGTGTTTTACACATTGTACAGATATCATATTGATCGTAAGACAGTGTGAAGTAAAATACACATTTATTGTGTTTTACACATTGTACAGATATCATACTGATCGTAAGACAGTGTGAAGTAAAATACACATTTATTGTGTTTTACACATTGTACAGATATCATATTGATCGTAAGACAGTGAAGTAAAATACACATTTATTGTGTTTTACACATTGTACAGATATCATACTGATCGTAAGACAGTGTGAAGTAAAATACACATTTATTGTGTTTTACACATTGTACAGATATCATACTGATCGTAAGACAGTGAAGTAAAATACACATTTATTGTGTTTTACACATTGTACAGATATCATACTGATCGTAAGACAGTGTGAAGTAAAATACACATTTATTGTGTTTTACACATTGTACAGATATCATACTGATCGTAAGACAGTGTGAAGTAAAATACACATTTATTGTGTTTTACACATTGTACAGATATCATACTGATCGTAAGACAGTGAAGTAAAATACACATTTATTGTGTTTTACACATTGTACAGATATCATACTGATCGTAAGACAGTGTGAAGTAAAATACACATTTATTGTGTTTTACACATTGTACAGATATCATACTGATCGTAAGACAGTGTGAAGTAAAATACACATTTATTGTGTTTTACACATTGTACAGATATCATACTGATCGTAAGACAGTGTGAAGTAAAATACACATTTATTGTGTTTTACACATTGTACAGATATCATACTGATCGTAAGACAGTGTGAAGTAAAATACACATTTATTGTGTTTTACACATTGTACAGATATCATACTGATCGTAAGACAGTGTGAAGTAAAATACACATTTATTGTGTTTTACACATTGTACAGATATCATACTGATCGTAAGACAGTGAAGTAAAATACACATTTATTGTGTTTTACACATTGTACAGATATCATACTGATCGTAAGACAGTGTGAAGTAAAATACACATTTATTGTGTTTTACACATTGTACAGATATCATACTGATCGTAAGACAGTGAAGTAAAATACACATTTATTGTGTTTTACACATTGTACAGATATCATACTGATCGTAAGACAGTGTGAAGTAAAATACACATTTATTGTGTTTTTACACATTGTACAGATATCATACTGATCGTAAGACAGTGTGAAGTAAAATACACATTTATTGTGTTTTACACATTGTACAGATATCATACTGATCGTAAGACAGTGTGAAGTAAAATACACATTTATTGTGTTTTACACATTGTACAGATATCATATTGATCGTAAGACAGTGTGAAGTAAAATACACATTTATTGTGTTTTACACATTGTACAGATATCATACTGATCGTAAGACAGTGAAGTAAAATACACATTTATTGTGTTTTACACATTGTACAGATATCATACTGATCGTAAGACAGTGAAGTAAAATACACATTTATTGTGTTTTACACATTGTACAGATATCATATTGATCGTAAGACAGTGTGAAGTAAAATACACATTTATTGTGTTTTACACATTGTACAGATATCATATTGATCGTAAGACAGTGTGAAGTAAAATACACATTTATTGTGTTTTACACATTGTACAGATATCATACTGATCGTAAGTAAAATACACATTTATTGTGTGAAGTAAAATACACATTTATTGTGTTTTACACATTGTACAGATATCATACTGATCGTAAGACAGTGAAGTAAAATACACATTTATTGTGTTTTACACATTGTACAGATATCATACTGATCGTAAGACAGTGTGAAGTAAAATACACATTTATTGTGTTTTACACATTGTACAGATATCATACTGATCGTAAGACAGTGTGAAGTAAAATACACATTTATTGTGTTTTACACATTGTACAGATATCATACTGATCGTAAGACAGTGAAGTAAAATACACATTTATTGTGTTTTACACATTGTACAGATATCATACTGATCGTAAGACAGTGTGAAGTAAAATACACATTTATTGTGTTTTACACATTGTACAGATATCATACTGATCGTAAGACAGTGTGAAGTAAAATACACATTTATTGTGTTTTACACATTGTACAGATATCATACTGATCGTAAGACAGTGTGAAGTAAAATACACATTTATTGTGTTTTACACATTGTACAGATATCATCTGATCGTAAGACAGTGTGAAGTAAAATACACATTTATTGTGTTTTACATTGTACAGATATCATACTGATCGTAAGACAGTGAAGTAAAATACACATTTATTGTGTTTTACACATTGTACAGATATCATACTGATCGTAAGACAGTGTGAAGTAAAATACACATTTATTGTGTTTTACACATTGTACAGATATCATACTGATCGTAAGACAGTGTGAAGTAAAATACACATTTATTGTGTTTTACACATTGTACAGATATCATACTGATCGTAAGACAGTGTGAAGTAAAATAAAATTGTGTTTTACACATTTATTGTGTAAGACAGTGTGAAGTTACACATTGTTTTACAGATATCATACTGATCGTAAGACAGTGAAGTAAAATACACATTTATTGTGTTTTACACATTGTACAGATATCATACTGATCGTAAGACAGTGTGAAGTAAAATACACATTTATTGTGTTTTACACATTGTACAGATATCATACTGATCGTAAGACAGTGAAGTAAAATACACATTTATTGTGTTTTACACATTGTACAGATATCATACTGATCGTAAGACAGTGTGAAGTAAAATACACATTTATTGTGTTTTACATTGTACAGATATCATTTGATCGTAAGACAGTGTGAAGTAAAATACATTTATTGTGTTTTACACATTATACAGATATCTGATCGTAAGACAGTGAAGTAAAATACACATTTATTGTGTTTTACACATTGTACAGATATCATACTGATCGTAAGACAGTGTGAAGTAAAATACACATTTATTGTGTTTTACACATTGTACAGATATCATACAGTGATCGTAAGACAGTGTGAAGTAAAATACACATTTATTGTGTTTTACACATTGTACAGATATCATACTGATCGTAAGACAGTGTGAAGTAAAATACACATTTATTGTGTTTTACACATTGTACAGATATCATAGTGTGATCGTAAGACAGTGTGAAGTAAAATACACATTTATTGTGTTTTACACATTGTACAGATATCATATTGATCGTAAGACAGTGTGAAGTAAAATACACATTTATTGTGTTTTACACATTGTACAGATATCATACTGATCGTAAGACAGTGTGAAGTAAAATACACATTTATTGTGTTTTACACATTGTACAGATATCATACTGATCGTAAGACAGTGTGAAGTAAAATACACATTTATTGTGTTTTACACATTGTACAGATATCATACTGATCGTAAGACAGTGTGAAGTAAAATACACATTTATTGTGTTTTACACATTGTACAGATATCATACTGATCGTAAGACAGTGTGAAGTAAAATACACATTTATTGTGTTTTACACATTGTACAGATATCATACTGATCGTAAGACAGTGAAGTAAAATACACATTTATTGTGTTTTACACATTGTACAGATATCATACTGATCGTAAGACAGTGTGAAGTAAAATACACATTTATTGTGTTTTACACATTGTACAGATATCATACTGATCGTAAGACAGTGTGAAGTAAAATACACATTTATTGTGTTTTACACATTGTACAGATATCATCTGATCGTACTGAAGTAAAATACACATTTATACGTAAGACAGTGAAGTAAAATACACATTTATTGTGTTTTACACATTGTACAGATATCATACTGATCGTAAGACAGTGTGAAGTAAAATACACATTTATTGTGTTTTACACATTGTACAGATATCATACTGATCGTAAGACAGTGTGAAGTAAAATACACATTTATTGTGTTTTACACATTGTACAGATATCATACTGATCGTAAGACAGTGTGAAGTAAAATACACATTTATTGTGTTTTACACATTGTACAGATATCATACTGATCGTAAGACAGTGTGAAGTAAAATACACATTTATTGTGTTTTACACATTGTACAGATATCATACTGATCGTAAGACAGTGTGAAGTAAAATACACATTTATTGTGTTTTACACATTGTACAGATATCATACTGATCGTAAGACAGTGTGAAGTAAAATACACATTTATTGTGTTTTACACATTGTACAGATATCATACTGATCGTAAGACAGTGTGAAGTAAAATACACATTTATTGTGTTTTACACATTGTACAGATATCATACTGATCGTAAGACAGTGTGAAGTAAAATACACATTTATTGTGTTTTACACATTGTACAGATATCATACTGATCGTAAGACAGTGTGAGTAAAATACACATTTATTGTGTTTTACACATTGTACAGATATCATACTGATCGTAAGACAGTGTGAAGTAAAATACACATTTATTGTGTTTTACACATTGTACAGATATCATACTGATCGTAAGACAGTGTGAAGTAAAATACACATTTATTGTGTTTTACACATTGTACAGATATCATATTGATCGTGTGAAGTAAAATACACATTTATTGTGTTTTACACATTGTACAGATATCATACTGATCGTAAGACAGTGAAGTAAAATACACATTTATTGTGTTTTACACATTGTACAGATATCATACTGATCGTAAGACAGTGTGAAGTAAAATACACATTTATTGTGTTTTACACATTGTACAGATATCATACTGATCGTAAGACAGTGTGAAGTAAAATACACATTTATTGTGTTTTACACATTGTACAGATATCATACTGATCGTAAGACAGTGTGAAGTAAAATACACATTTATTGTGTTTTACACATTGTACAGATATCATACTGATCGTAAGACAGTGTGAAGTAAAATACACATTTATTGTGTTTTACACATTTACAGATATCATTCGTACAGATATCATATTGTGATCGTAAGACATTGATCGTAAGACAGTGTGAAGTAAAATACACATTTATTGTGTTTTACACATTGTACAGATATCATACTGATCGTAAGACAGTGTGAAGTAAAATACACATTTATTGTGTTTTACACATTGTACAGATATCATACTGATCGTAAGACAGTGAAGTGAAGTAAAATACACATTTATTGTGTTTTACACATTGTACAGATATCATACTGATCGTAAGACAGTGTGAAGTAAAATACACATTTATTGTGTTTTACACATTGTACAGATATCATACTGATCGTAAGACAGTGTGAAGTAAAATACACATTTATTGTGTTTTACACATTGTACAGATATCATACTGATCGTAAGACAGTGTGAAGTAAAATACACATTTATTGTGTTTTACACATTGTACAGATATCATACTGATCGTAAGACAGTGTGAAGTAAAATACACATTTATTGTGTTTTACACATTGTACAGATATCATACTGATCGTAAGACAGTGTGAAGTAAAATACACATTTATTGTGTTTTACACATTGTACAGATATCATACTGATCGTAAGACAGTGTGAAGTAAAATACACATTTATTGTGTTTTACACATTGTACAGATATCATACTGATCGTAAGACAGTGTGAAGTAATTTAATACACATTTATTGTGTTTTACACATTGTACAGATATCATACTGATCGTAAGACAGTGTGAAGTAAAATACACATTTATTGTGTTTTACACATTGTACAGATATCATACTGATCGTAAGACAGTGTGAAGTAAAATACACATTTATTGTGTTTTACACATTGTACAGATATCATACTGATCGTAAGACAGTGTGAAGTAAAATACACATTTATTGTGTTTTACACATTGTACAGATATCATACTGATCGTAAGACAGTGAAGTAAAATACACATTTATTGTGTTTTACACATTGTACAGATATCATACTGATCGTAAGACAGTGAAGTAAAATACACATTTATTGTGTTTTACACATTGTACAGATATCATACTGATCGTAAGACAGTGTGAAGTAAAATACACATTTATTGTGTTTTACACATTGTACAGATATCATACTGATCGTAAGACAGTGTGAAGTAAAATACACATTTATTGTGTTTTACACATTGTACAGATATCATACTGATCGTAAGACAGTGTGAAGTAAAATACACATTTATTGTGTTTTACACATTGTACAGATATCATACTGATCGTAAGACAGTGAAGTAAAATACACATTTATTGTGTTTTACACATTGTACAGATATCATACTGATCGTAAGACAGTGAAGTAAAATACACATTTATTGTGTTTTACACATTGTACAGATATCATACTGATCGTAAGACAGTGTGAAGTAAAATACACATTTATTGTGTTTTACACATTGTACAGATATCATACTGATCGTAAGACAGTGTGAAGTAAAATACACATTTATTGTGTTTTACACATTGTACAGATATCATACTGATCGTAAGACAGTGTGAAGTAAAATACACATTTATTGTGTTTTACACATTGTACAGATATCATATTGATCGTGTGAAGTAAAATACACATTTATTGTGTTTTACACATTGTACAGATATCATATTGATCGTAAGACAGTGTGAAGTAAAATACACATTTATTGTGTTTTACACATTGTACAGATATCATACTGATCGTAAGACAGTGTGAAGTAAAATACACATTTATTGTGTTTTACACATTGTACAGATATCATACTGATCGTAAGACAGTGTGAAGTAAAATACACATTTATTGTGTTTTACACATTGTACAGATATCATACTGATCGTAAGACAGTGAAGTAAAATACACATTTATTGTGTTTTACACATTGTACAGATATCATACTGATCGTAAGACAGTGAAGTAAAATACACATTTATTGTGTAAAATACACATTTATTGTGTTTTACACATTGTACAGATATCATACTGATCGTAAGACAGTGTGAAGTAAAATACACATTTATTGTGTTTTACACATTGTACAGATATCATACTGATCGTAAGACAGTGTGAAGTAAAATACACATTTATTGTGTTTTACACATTGTACAGATATCATACTGATCGTAAGACAGTGTGAAGTAAAATACACATTTATTGTGTTTTACACATTGTACAGATATCATACTGATCGTAAGACAGTGTGAAGTAAAATACACATTTATTGTGTTTTACACATTGTACAGATATCATATTGATCGTAAGACAGTGTGAAGTAAAATACACATTTATTGTGTTTTACACATTGTACAGATATCATACTGATCGTAAGACAGTGTGAAGTAAAATACACATTTATTGTGTTTTACACATTGTACAGATATCATACTGATCGTAAGACAGTGAAGTAAAATACACATTTATTGTGTTTTACACATTGTACAGATATCATACTGATCGTAAGACAGTGTGAAGTAAAATACACATTTATTGTGTTTTACACATTGTACAGATATCATACTGATCGTAAGACAGTGTGAAGTAAAATACACATTTATTGTGTTTTACACATTGTACAGATATCATACTGATCGTAAGACAGTGTGAAGTAAAATACACATTTATTGTGTTTTACACATTGTACAGATATCATACTGATCGTAAGACAGTGTGAAGTAAAATACACATTTATTGTGTTTTACACATTGTACAGATATCATACTGATCGTAAGACAGTGTGAAGTAAAATACACATTTATTGTGTTTTACACATTGTACAGATATCATACTGATCGTAAGACAGTGTGAAGTAAAATACACATTTATTGTGTTTTACACATTGTACAGATATCATACTGATCGTAAGACAGTGTGAAGTAAAATACACATTTATTGTGTTTTACACATTGTACAGATATCATACTGATCGTAAGACAGTGAAGTAAAATACACATTTATTGTGTTTTACACATTGTACAGATATCATACTGATCGTAAGACAGTGTGAAGTAAAATACACATTTATTGTGTTTTACACATTGTACAGATATCATACTGATCGTAAGACAGTGTGAAGTAAAATACACATTTATTGTGTTTTACACATTGTACAGATATCATACTGATCGTAAGACAGTGTGAAGTAAAATACACATTTATTGTGTTTTACACATTGTACAGATATCATATTGATCGTAAGACAGTGTGAAGTAAAATACACATTTATTGTGTTTTACACATTGTACAGATATCATATTGATCGTAAGACAGTGTGAAGTAAAATACACATTTATTGTGTTTTACACATTGTACAGATATCATACTGATCGTAAGACAGTGTGAAGTAAAATACACATTTATTGTGTTTTACACATTGTACAGATATCATACTGATCGTAAGACAGTGAAGTAAAATACACATTTATTGTGTTTTACACATTGTACAGATATCATATTGATCGTAGACAGACAGTGAAGTAAAATACACATTTATTGTGTTTTACACATTGTACAGATATCATACTGATCGTAAGACAGTGTGAAGTAAAATACACATTTATTGTGTTTTACACATTGTACAGATATCATATTGATCGTAAGACAGTGTGAAGTAAAATACACATTTATTGTGTTTTACACATTGTACAGATATCATACTGATCGTAAGACAGTGTGAAGTAAAATACACATTTATTGTGTTTTACACATTGTACAGATATCATACTGATCGTAAGACAGTGTGAAGTAAAATACACATTTATTGTGTTTTACACATTGTACAGATATCATATTGATCGTAAGACAGTGTGAGTAAAATACACATTTATTGTGTTTTACACATTGTACAGATATCATACTGATCGTAAGACAGTGTGAAGTAAAATACACATTTATTGTGTTTTACACATTGTACAGATATCATACTGATCGTAAGACAGTGAAGTAAAATACACATTTATTGTGTTTGTACAGATACATGATCGTAAGACAGTAAAATACACATTTATATCATATTGATCGTAAGACAGTGTGAAGTAAAATACACATTTATTGTGTTTTACACATTGTACAGATATCATACTGATCGTAAGACAGTGTGAAGTAAAATACACATTTATTGTGTTTTACACATTGTACAGATATCATACTGATCGTAAGACAGTGTGAAGTAAAATACACATTTATTGTGTTTTACACATTGTACAGATATCATACTGATCGTAAGACAGTGTGAAGTAAAATACACATTTATTGTGTTTTACACATTGTACAGATATCATACTGATCGTAAGACAGTGTGAAGTAAAATACACATTTATTGTGTTTTACACATTGTACAGATATCATACTGATCGTAAGACAGTACACATTGTAAGTAAAGTGTGAAGTAAAATACACATACACATTTATTACTGATCGTAAGACAGTTTTACACATTTATTGTACAGATATATCATACTGATCGTAAGACAGTGTGAAGTAAAATACACATTTATTGTGTTTTACACATTGTACAGATATCATACTGATCGTAAGACAGTGTGAAGTAAAATACACATTTATTGTGTTTTACACATTGTACAGATATCATACTGATCGTAAGACAGTGAAGTAAAATACACATTTATTGTGTTTTACACATTGTACAGATATCATACTGATCGTAAGACAGTGTGAAGTAAAATACACATTTATTGTGTTTTACACATTGTACAGATATCATACTGATCGTAAGACAGATGAAGTAAAATACACATTTATTGTGTTTTACACATTGTACAGATATCATACTGATCGTAAGACAGTGTGAAGTAAAATACACATTTATTGTGTTTTTTTACACATTGTACAGATATCATATTGATCGTAAGACATCGTAAGACAGTGAAGTAAAATACACATTTATTGTGTTTTACACATTGTACAGATATCATACTGATCGTAAGACAGTGTGAAGTAAAATACACATTTATTGTGTTTTACACATTGTACAGATATCATACTGATCGTAAGACAGTGTGAAGTAAAATACACATTTATTGTGTTTTACACATTGTACAGATATCATACTGATCGTAAGACAGTGTGAAGTAAAATACACATTTATTGTGTTTTACACATTGTACAGATATCATACTGATCGTAAGACAGTGTGAAGTAAAATACACATTTATTGTGTTTTACACATTGTACAGATATCATACTGATCGTAAGACAGTGTGAAGTAAAATACACATTTATTGTGTTTTACACATTGTACAGATATCATACTGATCGTAAGACAGTGTGAAGTAAAATACACATTTATTGTGTTTTACACATTGTACAGATATCATACTGATCGTAAGACAGTGTGAAGTAAAATACACATTTATTGTGTTTTACACATTGTACAGATATCATACTGATCGTAAGACAGTGTGAAGTAAAATACACATTTATTGTGTTTTTTTACAGATACATTGTACAGATATCATACATTGTACAGATATCATATTGATCGTAAGACAGTGTGAAGTAAAATACACATTTATTGTGTTTTACACATTGTACAGATATCATACTGATCGTAAGACAGTGTGAAGTAAAATACACATTTATTGTGTTTTACACATTGTACAGATATCATACTGATCGTAAGACAGTGTGAAGTAAAATACACATTTATTGTGTTTTACACATTGTACAGATATCATACTGATCGTAAGACAGTGTGAAGTAAAATACACATTTATTGTGTTTTACACATTGTACAGATATCATACTGATCGTAAGACAGTGTGAAGTAAAATACACATTTATTGTGTTTTACACATTGTACAGATATCATATCGTTGATCGTAAGACAGATATGTGAAGTAAAATACACATTTATTGTGTTTTACACATTGTACAGATATCATATTGATCGTAAGACAGTGTGAAGTAAAATACACATTTATTGTGTTTTACACATTGTACAGATATCATACTGATCGTAAGACAGTGTGAAGTAAAATACACATTTATTGTGTTTTACACATTGTACAGATATCATACTGATCGTAAGACAGTGTGAAGTAAAATACACATTTATTGTGTTTTACACATTGTACAGATATCATACTGATCGTAAGACAGTGTGAAGTAAAATACACATTTATTGTGTTTTACACATTGTACAGATATCATACTGATCGTAAGACAGTGTGAAGTAAAATACACATTTATTGTGTTTTACACATTGTACAGATATCATACTGATCGTAAGACAGTGTGAAGTAAAATACACATTTATTGTGTTTTACACATTGTACAGATATCATACTGATCGTAAGACAGTGTGAAGTAAAATACACATTTATTGTGTTTTACACATTGTACAGATATCATACTGATCGTAAGACAGTGAAGTAAAATACACATTTATTGTGTTTTACACATTGTACAGATATCATACTGATCGTAAGACAGTGTGAAGTAAAATACACATTTATTGTGTTTTACACATTGTACAGATATCATACTGATCGTAAGACAGTGTGAAGTAAAATACACATTTATTGTGTTTTACACATTGTACAGATATCATAGTGATCGTAAGACAGTGAGTAAAATACACATTTATTGTGTTTTACACATGTACAGATATCATACTGATCGTAAGACAGTAAAATACACATTTATTGTGTTTTACACATTGTACAGATATCATACTGATCGTAAGACAGTGTGAAGTAAAATACACATTTATTGTGTTTTACACATTGTACAGATATCATATTGATCGTAAGACAGTGTGAAGTAAAATACACATTTATTGTGTTTTACACATTGTACAGATATCATACTGATCGTAAGACAGTGAAGTAAAATACACATTTATTGTGTTTTACACATTGTACAGATATCATACTGATCGTAAGACAGTGAAGTAAAATACACATTTATTGTGTTTTACACATTGTACAGATATCATATTGATCGTAAGACAGTGAAGTAAAATACACATTTATTGTGTTTTACACATTGTACAGATATCATACTGATCGTAAGACAGTGTGAAGTAAAATACACATTTATTGTGTTTTACACATTGTACAGATATCATACTGATCGTAAGACAGTGTGAAGTAAAATACACATTTATTGTGTTTTACACATTGTACAGATATCATATTGATCGTAAGACAGTGTGAAGTAAAATACACATTTATCGTAAGATATCATAGTGAAGTAAAATACACATTTATTGTGTTTTACACATTGTACAGATATCATACTGATCGTAAGACAGTGTGAAGTAAAATACACATTTATTGTGTTTTACACATTGTACAGATATCATACTGATCGTAAGACAGTGTGAAGTAAAATACACATTTATTGTGTTTTACACATTGTACAGATATCATACTGATCGTAAGACAGTGTGAAGTAAAATACACATTTATTGTGTTTTACACATTGTACAGATATCATACTGATCGTAAGACAGTGAAGTAAAATACACATTTATTGTGTTTTACACATTGTACAGATATCATACTGATCGTAAGACAGTGTGAAGTAAAATACACATTTATTGTGTTTTACACATTGTACAGATATCATACTGATCGTAAGACAGTGTGAAGTAAAATACACATTTATTGTGTTTTACACATTGTACAGATATCATATTGATCGTAAGACAGTGTGAAGTAAAATACACATTTATTGTGTTTTACACATTGTACAGATATCATACTGATCGTAAGACAGTGTGAAGTAAAATACACATTTATTGTGTTTTACACATTGTACAGATATCATACTGATCGTAAGACAGTGAAGTAAAATACACATTTATTGTGTTTTACACATTGTACAGATATCATACTGATCGTAAGACAGTGAAGTAAAATACACATTTATTGTGTTTTACACATTGTACAGATATCATACTGATCGTAAGACAGTGTGAAGTAAAATACACATTTATTGTGTTTTACACATTGTACAGATATCATACTGATCGTAAGACAGTGTGAAGTAAAATACACATTTATTGTGTTTTACACATTGTACAGATATCATACTGATCGTAAGACAGTGAAGTAAAATACACATTTATTGTGTTTTACACATTGTACAGATATCATATTGATCGTAAGACAGTGTGAAGTAAAATACACATTTATTGTGTTTTACACATTGTACAGATATCGTACTGATCGTAAGACAGTGTAAGAAGTAAAATACACATTTATTGTGTTTTACACATTGTACAGATATCATACTGATCGTAAGACAGTGTGAAGTAAAATACACATTTATTGTGTTTTACACATTGTACAGATATCATACTGATCGTAAGACAGTGTGAAGTAAAATACACATTTATTGTGTTTTACACATTGTACAGATATCATACTGATCGTAAGACAGTGTGAAGTAAAATACACATTTATTGTGTTTTACACATTGTACAGATATCATACTGATCGTAAGACAGTGTGAAGTAAAATACACATTTATTGTGTTTTACACATTGTACAGATATCATACTGATCGTAAGACAGTGTGAAGTAAAATACACATTTATTGTGTTTTACACATTGTACAGATATCATACTGATCGTAAGACAGTGTGAAGTAAAATACACATTTATTGTGTTTTACACATTGTACAGATATCATACTGATCGTAAGACAGTGAAGTAAAATACACATTTATTGTGTTTTACACATTGTACAGATATCATACTGATCGTAAGACAGTGTGAAGTAAAATACACATTTATTGTGTTTTACACATTGTACAGATATCATACTGATCGTAAGACAGTGTGAAGTAAAATACACATTTATTGATCGTAAGACAGTGAAGTAAAATACACATTTATTGTGTTTTACACATTGTACAGATATCATACTGATCGTAAGACAGTGTGAAGTAAAATACACATTTATTGTGTTTTACACATTGTACAGATATCATATCTGATCGTAAGACAGTGTGAAGTAAAATACACATTTATTGTGTTTTACACATTGTACAGATATCATACTGATCGTAAGACAGTGTGAAGTAAAATACACATTTATTGTGTTTTACACATTGTACAGATATCATACTGATCGTAAGACAGTGTGAAGTAAAATACACATTTATTGTGTTTTACACATTGTACAGATATCATACTGATCGTAAGACAGTGTGAAGTAAAATACACATTTATTGTGTTTTACACATTGTACAGATATCATACTGATCGTAAGACAGTGTGAAGTAAAATACACATTTATTGTGTTTTACACATTGTACAGATATCATACTGATCGTAAGACAGTGAAGTAAAATACACATTTATTGTGTTTTACACATTGTACAGATATCATACTGATCGTAAGACAGTGTGAAGTAAAATACACATTTATTGTGTTTTACACATTGTACAGATATCATACTGATCGTAAGACAGTGTGAAGTAAAATACACATTTATTGTGTTTTACACATTGTACAGATATCATACTGATCGTAAGACAGTGAAGTAAAATACACATTTATTGTGTTTTACACATTGTACAGATATCATACTGATCGTAAGACAGTGTGAAGTAAAATACACATTTATTGTGTTTTACACATTGTACAGATATCATACTGATCGTAAGACAGTGTGAAGTAAAATACACATTTATTGTGTTTTACACATTGTACAGATATCATACTGATCGTAAGACAGTGAAGTAAAATACACATTTATTGTGTTTTACACATTGTACAGATATCATACTGATCGTAAGACAGTGTGAAGTAAAATACACATTTATTGTGTTTTACACATTGTACAGATATCATACTGATCGTAAGACAGTGTGAAGTAAAATACACATTTATTGTGTTTTACACATTGTACAGATATCATACTGATCGTAAGACAGTGTGAAGTAAAATACACATTTATTGTGTTTTACACATTGTACAGATATCATACTGATCGTAAGACAGTGAAGTAAAATACACATTTATTGTGTTTTACACATTGTACAGATATCATATTGATCGTAAGACAGTGTGAAGTAAAATACACATTTATTGTGTTTTACACATTGTACAGATATCATATCGTAAGACAGTGTGATCGTAAGACAGTGTGAAGTAAAATACACATTTATTGTGTTTTACACATTGTACAGATATCATACTGATCGTAAGACAGTGTGAAGTAAAATACACATTTATTGTGTTTTACACATTGTACAGATATCATACTGATCGTAAGACAGTGAAGTAAAATACACATTTATTGTGTTTTACACATTGTACAGATATCATACTGATCGTAAGACAGTGTGAAGTAAAATACACATTTATTGTGTTTTACACATTGTACAGATATCATACTGATCGTAAGACAGTGTGAAGTAAAATACACATTTATTGTGTTTTACACATTGTACAGATATCATACTGATCGTAAGACAGTGTGAAGTAAAATACACATTTATTTATTGTGTTTTACACATTGTACAGATATCATACTGATCGTAAGACAGTGTGAAGTAAAATACACATTTATTGTGTTTTACACATTGTACAGATATCATACTGATCGTAAGACAGTGAAGTAAAATACACATTTATTGTGTTTTACACATTGTACAGATATCATACTGATCGTAAGACAGTGTGAAGTAAAATACACATTTATTGTGTTTTACACATTGTACAGATATCATACTGATCGTAAGACAGTGTGAAGTAAAATACACATTTATTGTGTTTTACACATTGTACAGATATCATACTGATCGTAAGACAGTGTGAAGTAAAATACACATTTATTGTGTTTTACACATTGTACAGATATCATACTGATCGTAAGACAGTGAAGTAAAATACACATTTATTGTGTTTTACACATTGTACAGATATCATACTGATCGTAAGACAGTGTGAAGTAAAATACACATTTATTGTACACATTGTACAGATATCATACTGATCGTAAGACAGTGAAGTAAAATACACATTTATTGTGTTTTACACATACAGATATCATACTGATCGTAAGTGTGAAGTAAAATACACATTTATTGTGTTTTACACATTGTACAGATATCATACTGATCGTAAGACAGTGTGAAGTAAAATACACATTTATTGTGTTTTACACATTGTACAGATATCATACTGATCGTAAGACAGTGTGAAGTAAAATACACATTTATTGTGTTTTACACATTGTACAGATATCATACTGATCGTAAGACAGTGAAGTAAAATACACATTTATTGTGTTTTACACATTGTACAGATATCATACTGATCGTAAGACAGTGTGAAGTAAAATACACATTTATTGTGTTTTACACATTGTACAGATATCATACTGATCGTAAGACAGTGTGAAGTAAAATACACATTTATTGTGTTTTACACATTGTACAGATATCATACTGATCGTAAGACAGTGTAAGAAGTAAAATACACATTTATTGTGTTTTACACATTGTACAGATATCATACTGATCGTAAGACAGTGTGAAGTAAAATACACATTTATTGTGTTTTACACATTGTACAGATATCATATGATAAGACAGTGAAGTAAAATACATTTATTGTGTTTTACATCGTACAGATATCATACTGATCGTAAGACAGTGTGAAGTAAAATACACATTTATTGTGTTTTACACATTGTACAGATATCATACTGATCGTAAGACAGTGTGAAGTAAAATACACATTTATTGTGTTTTACACATTGTACAGATATCATACTGATCGTAAGACATCGTAAGACAGTGAAGTAAAATACACATTTATTGTGTTTTACACATTGTACAGATATCATACTGATCGTAAGACAGTGTGAAGTAAAATACACATTTATTGTGTTTTACACATTGTACAGATATCATATTGATCGTAAGACAGTGTGAAGTAAAATACACATTTATTGTGTTTTACACATTGTACAGATATCATACTGATCGTAAGACAGTGTGAAGTAAAATACACATTTATTGTGTTTTACACATTGTACAGATATCATACTGATCGTAAGACAGTGAAGTAAAATACACATTTATTGTGTTTTACACATTGTACAGATATCATATTGATCGTAAGACAGTGTGAAGTAAAATACACATTTATTGTGTTTTACACATTGTACAGATATCATACTGATCGTAAGACAGTGAAGTAAAATACACATTTATTGTGTTTTACACATTGTACAGATATCATACTGATCGTAAGACAGTGTGAAGTAAAATACACATTTATTGTGTTTTACACATTGTACAGATATCATATTGATCGTAAGACAGTGTGAAGTAAAATACACATTTATTGTGTTTTACACATTGTACAGATATCATACTGATCGTAAGACAGTGTGAAGTAAAATACACATTTATTGTGTTTTACACATTGTACAGATATCATATTGATCGTAAGACAGTGTGAAGTAAAATACACATTTATTGTTTTTTACACATTGTACAGATATCATACTGATCGTAAGACAGTGTGAAGTAAAATACACATTTATTGTGTTTTACACATTGTACAGATATCATACTGATCGTAAGACAGTGAAGTAAAATACACATTTATTGTGTTTTACACATTGTACAGATATCATACTGATCGTAAGACAGTGAAGTAAAATACACATTTATTGTGTTTTACACATTGTACAGATATCATACTGATCGTAAGACAGTGTGAAGTAAAATACACATTTATTGTGTTTTACACATTGTACAGATATCATATTGATCGTAAGACAGTGTGAAGTAAAATACACATTTATTGTGTTTTACACATTGTACAGATATCATACTGATCGTAAGACAGTGTGAAGTAAAATACACATTTATTGTGTTTTACACATTGTACAGATATCATACTGATCGTAAGACAGTGTGAAGTAAAATACACATTTATTGTGTTTTACACATTGTACAGATATCATCTGATCGTAAGACAGTGAAGTAAAATCATTTATTGTGTTTTACATTGTACAGATATCATATTGATCGTAAGACAGTGAAGTAAAATACACATTTATTGTGTTTTACACATTGTACAGATATCATACTGATCGTAAGACAGTGAAGTAAAATACACATTTATTGTGTTTTACACATTGTACAGATATCATACTGATCGTAAGACAGTGTGAAGTAAAATACACATTTATTGTGAAGTAAAATACACATTTATTGTGTTTTACACATTGTACAGATATCATACTGATCGTAAGACATTGTGTGAAGTAAAATACACATTTATTGTGTTTTACACATTGTACAGATATCATACTGATCGTAAGACAGTGTGAAGTAAAATACACATTTATTGTGTTTTACACATTGTACAGATATCATACTGATCGTAAGACAGTGAAGTAAAATACACATTTATTGTGTTTTACACATTGTACAGATATCATACTGATCGTAAGACAGTGAAGTAAAATACACATTTATTGTGTTTTACACATTGTACAGATATCATACTGATCGTAAGACAGTGTGAAGTAAAATACACATTTATTGTGTTTTACACATTGTACAGATATCATACTGATCGTAAGACAGTGTGAAGTAAAATACACATTTATTGTGTTTTACACATTGTACAGATATCATACAGTGTGATCGTAAGACAGATGTGAAGTAAAATACACATTTATTGTGTTTTACACATTGTACAGATATCATACTGATCGTAAGACAGTGTGAAGTAAAATACACATTTATTGTGTTTTACACATTGTACAGATATCATACTGATCGTAAGACAGTGAAGTAAAATACACATTTATTGTGTTTTACACATTGTACAGATATCATACTGATCGTAAGACAGTGAAGTAAAATACACATTTATTGTGTTTTACACATTGTACAGATATCATACTGATCGTAAGACAGTGTGAAGTAAAATACACATTTATTGTGTTTTACACATTGTACAGATATCATACTGATCGTAAGACAGTGTGAAGTAAAATACACATTTATTGTGTTTTACACATTGTACAGATATCATACTGATCGTAAGACAGTGTGAAGTAAAATACACATTTATTGTGTTTTACACATTGTACAGATATCATACTGATCGTAAGACAGTGTGAAGTAAAATACACATTTATTGTGTATTTGATCACATTGTACAGATATCATACTGATCGTAAGACAGTGTGAAGTAAAATACACATTTATTGTGTTTTACACATTGTACAGATATCATACTGATCGTAAGACAGTGTGAAGTAAAATACACATTTATTGTGTTTTACACATTGTACAGATATCATATTGATCGTAAGACAGTGTGAAGTAAAATACACATTTATTGTGTTTTACACATTGTACAGATATCATATTGATCGTAAGACAGTGTGAAGTAAAATACACATTTATTGTGTTTTACACATTGTACAGATATCATATTGATCGTAAGACAGTGTGAAGTAAAATACACATTTATTGTGTTTTACACATTGTACAGATATCATACTGATCGTAAGACAGTGTGAAGTAAAATACACATTTATTGTGTTTTACACATTGTACAGATATCATACTGATCGTAAGACAGTGTGAAGTAAAATACACATTTATTGTGTTTTACACATTGTACAGATATCATACTGATCGTAAGACAGTGAAGTAAAATACACATTTATTGTGTTTTACACATTGTACAGATATCATACTGATCGTAAGACAGTGTGAAGTAAAATACACATTTATTGTGTTTTACACATTGTACAGATATCATACTGATCGTAAGACAGTGTGAAGTAAAATACACATTTATTGTGTTTTACACATTGTACAGATATCATATTGATCGTAAGACAGTGTGAAGTAAAATACACATTTATTGTGTTTTTTTACACATTGTACAGATATCATATTGATCGTAAGACACTGATCGTGAAGTAAAATACACATTTATTGTGTTTTACACATTGTACAGATATCATACTGATCGTAAGACAGTGTGAAGTAAAATACACATTTATTGTGTTTTACACATTGTACAGATATCATACTGATCGTAAGACAGTGTGAAGTAAAATACACATTTATTGTGTTTTACACATTGTACAGATATCATACTGATCGTAAGACAGTGAAGTAAAATACACATTTATTGTGTTTTACACATTGTACAGATATCATACTGATCGTAAGACAGTGAAGTAAAATACACATTTATTGTGTTTTACACATTGTACAGATATCATACTGATCGTAAGACAGTGTGAAGTAAAATACACATTTATTGTGTTTTACACATTGTACAGATATCATACTGATCGTAAGACAGTGTGAAGTAAAATACACATTTATTGTGTTTTTACATTGTACAGATATCATGTGATCGTAAGACAGTGAAGTAAAATACACATTTATTGTGATACAGATATAAGACAGACAGTGAAGTAAAATACACATTTATTGTGTTTTACACATTGTACAGATATCATATTGATCGTAAGACAGTGTGAAGTAAAATACACATTTATTGTGTTTTACACATTGTACAGATATCATACTGATCGTAAGACAGTGTGAAGTAAAATACACATTTATTGTGTTTTACACATTGTACAGATATCATATTGATCGTAAGACAGTGTGAAGTAAAATACACATTTATTGTGTTTTACACATTGTACAGATATCGTACTGATCGTAAGATAGTGTGAAGTAAAATACACATTTATTGTGTTTTACACATTGTACAGATATCATACTGATCGTAAGACAGTGAAGTAAAATACACATTTATTGTGTTTTACACATTGTACAGATATCATATTGATCGTAAGACAGTGTGAAGTAAAATACACATTTATTGTGTTTTACACATTGTACAGATATCATACTGATCGTAAGACAGTGTGAAGTAAAATACACATTTATTGTGTTTTACACATTGTACAGATATCATACTGATCGTAAGACAGTGTGAAGTAAAATACACATTTATTGTGTTTTACACATTGTACAGATATCATATTGATCGTAAGACAGTGTGAAGTAAAATACACATTTATTGTGTTTTACACATTGTACAGATATCATATTGATCGTAAGACAGTGAAGTAAAATACACATTTATTGTGTTTTACACATTGTACAGATATCATACTGATCGTAAGACAGTGAAGTAAAATACACATTTATTGTGTTTTACACATTGTACAGATATCATACTGATCGTAAGACAGTGTGAAGTAAAATACACATTTATTGTGTTTTACACATTGTACAGATATCATACTGATCGTAAGACAGTGTGAAGTAAAATACACATTTATTGTGTTTTACACATTGTACAGATATCATACTGATCGTAAGACAGTGTGAAGTAAAATACACATTTATTGTGTTTTACACATTGTACAGATATCATACTGATCGTAAGACAGTGTGAAGTAAAATACACATTTATTGTGTTTTACACATTGTACAGATATCATACTGATCGTAAGACAGTGTGAAGTAAAATACACATTTATTGTGTTTTACACATTGTACAGATATCATACTGATCGTAAGACAGTGTGAAGTAAAATACACATTTATTGTGTTTTACACATTGTACAGATATCATACTGATCGTAAGACAGTGTGAAGTAAAATACACATTTATTGTGTTTTACACATTGTACAGATATCATACTGATCGTAAGACAGTGTGAAGTAAAATACACATTTATTGTGTTTTACACATTGTACAGATATCATACTGATCGTAAGACAGTGAAGTAAAATACACATTTATTGTGTTTTACACATTGTACAGATATCATACTGATCGTAAGACAGTGTGAAGTAAAATACACATTTATTGTGTTTTACACATTGTACAGATATCATATTGATCGTAAGACAGTGTGAAGTAAAATACACATTTATTGTGTTTTACACATTGTACAGATATCATACTGATCGTAAGACAGTGTGAAGTAAAATACACATTTATTGTGTTTTACACATTGTACAGATATCATACTGATCGTAAGACAGTGAAGTAAAATACACATTTATTGTGTTTTACACATTGTACAGATATCATACTGATCGTAAGACAGTGTGAAGTAAAATACACATTTATTGTGTTTTACATTGTACAGATATCATACTGATCGTAAGACAGTGTGAAGTAAAATACACATTTATTGTGTTTTACACATTGTACAGATATCATACTGATCGTAAGACAGTGTGAAGTAAAATACACATTTATTGTGTTTTACACATTGTACAGATATCATACTGATCGTAAGACAGTGTGAAGTAAAATACACATTTATTGTGTTTTACACATTGTACAGATATCATATTGATCGTAAGACAGTGTGAAGTAAAATACACATTTATTGTGTTTTACACATTGTACAGATATCATATTGATCGTAAGACAGTGTGAAGTAAAATACACATTTATTGTGTTTTACACATTGTACAGATATCATACTGATCGTAAGACAGTGTGAAGTAAAATACACATTTATTGTGTTTTACACATTGTACAGATATCATACTGATCGTAAGACAGTGAAGTAAAATACACATTTATTGTGTTTTACACATTGTACAGATATCATACTGATCGTAAGACAGTGTGAAGTAAAATACACATTTATTGTGTTTTACACATTGTACAGATATCATACTGATCGTAAGACAGTGTGAAGTAAAATACACATTTATTGTGTTTTACACATTGTACAGATATCATACTGATCGTAAGACAGTGAAGTAAAATACACATTTATTGTGTTTTACACATTGTACAGATATCATACTGATCGTAAGACAGTGTGAAGTAAAATACACATTTATTGTGTTTTACACATTGTACAGATATCATACTGATCGTAAGACAGTGTGAAGTAAAATACACATTTATTGTGTTTTACACATTGTACAGATATCATACTGATCGTAAGACAGTGTGAAGTAAAATACACATTTATTGTGTTTTACACATTGTACAGATATCATATTGATCGTAAGACAGTGAAGTAAAATACACATTTATTGTGTTTTACACATTGTACAGATATCATACACATTTATTTGATCGTAAGACACTGTGAAGTAAAATACACATTTATTGTGTTTTACACATTGTACAGATATCATACTGATCGTAAGACAGTGAAGTAAAATACACATTTATTGTGTTTTACACATTGTACAGATATCATATTGATCGTAAGACAGTGTGAAGTAAAATACACATTTATTGTGTTTTACACATTGTACAGATATCATATTGATCGTAAGACAGTGTGAAGTAAAATACACATTTATTGTGTTTTACACATTGTACAGATATCATACTGATCGTAAGACAGTGAAGTAAAATACACATTTATTGTGTTTTACACATTGTACAGATATCATACTGATCGTAAGACAGTGTGAAGTAAAATACACATTTATTGTGTTTTACACATTGTACAGATATCATACTGATCGTAAGACAGTGTGAAGTAAAATACACATTTATTGTGTTTTACACATTGTATAGATATCATATTGATCGTAAGACAGTGTGAAGTAAAATACACGTTTATTGTGTTTTACACATTGTACAGATATCATACTGATCGTAAGACAGTGTGAAGTAAAATACACATTTATTGTGTTTTACACATTGTACAGATATCATACTGATCGTAAGACAGTGTGAAGTAAAATACACATTTATTGTGTTTTACACATTGTACAGATATCATACTGATCGTAAGACAGTGAATTAAAATACACATTTATTGTGTTTTACACATTGTATAGATATTATATTGATCGTAAGACAGTGTGAAGTAAAATACACATTTATTGTGTTTTACACATTGTACAGATATCGTACTGATCGTTAGACAGTGTGAAGTAAAATACACATTTATTGTGTTTTACACATTGTACAGATATCGTACTGATCGTTAGACAGTGTGAAGTAAAATACACATTTATTGTGTTTTACACATTGTAGAGATATCGTACTGATCGTAAGACAGTGCGAAGTAAAATACACATTTATTGTGTTTTCCACATTGTACAGATATCATTCTGATCGTAAGATAGTGCGAAGTAAAATACACATTTATTGTGTTTTACACATTGTACAGATATCATACTGATCGTAAGACAGTGAAGTAAAATACACATTTATTGTGTTTTACACATTGTACAGATATCATACTGATCGTTAGACAGTGTGAAGTAAAATACACATTTATTGTGTTTTACACATTGTACAGATATCATATTGATCGTAAGACAGTGCGAAGTAAAATACACATTTATTGTGTTTTACACTTTGTAAAGATATCATATTGATCGTAAGATAGTGCGAAGTAAAATACACATTTACAATATTAGTTCAGTAGATTATTTACCATAGAAACTACTATTTGAATAACACTGATAATTTCAAAAAGCAGTTTTCGAAATATTATGTGCTGTGTCATACGTTTTATAGGTTTGTCTACACACAGTCAGTTTACAGAGATCGGTGACCATTTGCTTTGTTGTACAAAGCTTTCATTGTTACCCTATTGATCCATCCTCTAAACTATAAATAAATAAAAAACAACTTCAAATTCAGCCCTCAACATTCATGTAAACATGAAGCTTTCGTTTAAATTTCTTTAAATTTACTGAAGAGAACATCTGAAGTCGACCCATTCTAAAGGCCCTGGTAGAAAAATAAACCTGTCTTAAGTGAAGACGAATTGTGTCTTCCAATCCTAATACCCTCAGTGTTAAACATGAAAAACTATGATGGAATGCATCTTTACAATATTAAACACCTTATTCGTATTCTCCCTTACAAGTTGAGAGATTTCAACTTCTTCTCGAATGAAAACCCCTCCATTCTAGTGACCCTCGAATGAGCCCTTTCCAACAATTCAATGTTTTTCCTAAGGTAAGGAACCCAAGGCTTAACACTCCTACGAAAAGCGGGACCTAATAGGCCCCAGAGCAACTTGAAAGGTTATTAATATTAGGCTAATAATTTTGTATTTAAATGAAATTGCCATTTAAATCCATTAATGAATGGATTAACGAGATTCCCACTGTCCCTATCTACTATCTAGCGAAACCACAGCCAGGGGAACGGGCTTGGAGAAATCAGGATTAGAAATGTCTTTTCGTAGGAGTGTTAAGTGTGGCCTAGCGAGTGACCTATGCATTCTGGATAGCTTGGATACATCATTATCAACCAGCATATTTTTATAAAAGCTACTGTGCCGAACAGCGGTAACTGATCCTAGCAGCATCCAACATATTCATACACATTTTATTCAAATTAAATAATTCAGTACTTTTGAGAGAGTGAGAAATAAAATCTGTTTTATGTAAAGTGATTTAAATATGCTGTATAATGTGGTTTTGAAATATCCTGCACCATCTCGAAACTATGCTACACAAATCGTTTGATTCTCAGTATGACCAATGAAATTATGTTTTTAGGATTTCTTGTCTTGTACATTACATTTGGTTTACAAGAAAAATTACGTCTGTGCCCTGTTTTCTACAGAACAAAGGTTCGAAACCTAACCAAGCTGATGCAACCAGAGCAGTTAATGTATGATTACCACACAAAACCAAGAGATGAATGGCACACCATGGACTTAATGGAGATGGTTGTAAGTGTGAAATGTACATGTATATTTGATTCTTAATGGTGAGGTTAAAGAAAACAGAGTGATACTCAACCCGTAGTCTGTAAAACAAATTTAAAATGTAACCGCTCAGATTTTTGAGGTGTTGTTTACCAATGAATAGCAGTATTGACCGTCACATTATAACGAAAAGTCGATCATATTCGTGGGGAGATTCGAACTCGCAATCCTTATTGTGGGAGTCGAGTGCCCCTATCCACCAGTCTATGACCAAATACATTCGGTGACATAACTTATTTTCTTTATGGTATAGATAGGGGCACAAGCAGCAACTTCTGGGCGAAATCACAATATTAATGTTATTTTTGTATAAACGTTTCTACGTGCCTCATTCATATGTTACCAAGAAATACGTAGCCTAAAAATAGTTGGTACATAAACACTTGACAAAAACTGTTTCAAAAGCCAATAAAACCCTCTGGGGCTGGCCCTGCATGGCCAAGTGGTTAGAGGTGCTCGACTTAAAATATGAGGGTGGTAGGTTAGAATCCCCGTCACACCAAACATGCTCTCCCATTCAACCGTGGGGTCATAAAAATTTTGCGGTCAGTTGGTAGAAGAGTAGCCCAAGACCTGATGGTGGGTGGTGATGACTAAATTAGGGACAGCTAGCGCAGATAGCCTTTGTGTAGCTTTGCGAGACTGGCCCGGCATGGCCAGGTGGGTTGAGGCGTTCGACTAGTAATCCGAGAGTCGCGGGTTCGAATCTCCGTAGCACCAAACATGCTTACCCTTTCAGTCGTGGGGGTGTTATAATATGACGGTTAATCCCACTATTCGTTGGTTAAAGTGTAGTCCAAGAGTTGGTGGTGGGTAGTGATGACTAGCTGCTTTCCCTCTAGTCTTACACTGCTAAATTAGGGACGGCTAGCACAGATATCCCTCGAGTAGCTTTGTGCGAAATTAAAAAAAACAAAAAAACCTCAGGGATAATTCTGGAATTAACGGGTGAATACCAAACTAACCCAATCTAAAGATTAAATAAATACCATATTCAGTATTGTTTTTACACTTTGTTCATTGGTAAAGGGAGGACACGAATTTGGTTTGAAGCTCACACTACAGATAGTACATTATGTAGCTTAGTACTTAACAACAAATAAACAATATTGGTAGCTCACACTACAGATAGTACATTATGTAGCTTAGTACTTAACAACAAATAAACAATATTGGTAGCTCACAGTACAGATAGTACATTATGTAGCTTAGTACTTAACAACAAATAAACAATATTGGTAGCTCACAGTACAGATAGTACATTATGTAGCTTAGTACTTAACAACAAATAAACAATATTGGTAGCTCACAGTACAGATAGTACATTATGTAGCTTAGTACTTAACAACAAATAAACAATATTGGTAGCTCACAATACAGATAGTACATTATGTAGCTTAGTACTTAACAACAAATAAACAATATTGGTAGCTCACACTACAGATAGTACATTATGTAGCTTAGTACTTAACAACAAATAAACAATATTGGTAGCTCACAGTACAGATAGTACATTATGTAGCTTAGTACTTAACAAATAAACAATATTGGTAGCTCACAATACAGATAGTACATTATGTAGCTTAGTACTTAACAACAAATAAACAATATTGGTAGCTCACACTACAGATATTACATTATGTAGCTTAGTACTTAACAACAAATAAACAATATTGGTAGCTCACAGTACAGATAGTACATTATGTAGCTTAGTACTAAACAACAAATAAACAATATAGGTAGCTCACAGTACAGATAGTACATTATGTAGCTTAGTACTAAACAACAAATAAACAATATTGGTAGCTCACAGTACAGATAGTACATTATGTAGCTTAGTACTTAACAACAAATAAACAATATTGGTAGCTCACAGTACAGATAGTACATTATGTAGCTTATTACTTAACAACAAATAAACAATATTGGTAGCTCACAATACAGATAGTACATTATGTAGCTTAGTACTTAACAACAAATAAACAATATTGGTAGCTCACAGTACAGATAGTACATTATGTAGCTTAGTACTAAACAACAAATAAACAATATTGGTAGCTCACAGTACAGATAGTACATTATGTAGCTTAGTACTTAACAACAAATAAACAATATTGGTAGCTCACAGTACAGATAGTACATTATGTAGCTTATTACTTAACAACAAATAAACAATATTGGTAGCTCACAATACAGATAGTACATTATGTAGCTTAGTACTTAACAACAAATAAACAATATTGGTAGCTCACACTACAGATAGTACATTATGTAGCTTAGTACTTAACAACAAATAAACAATATTGGTAGCTCACACTACAGATAGTACATTATGTAGCTTAGTACTTAACAACAAATAAACAATATTGGTAGCTCACAGTACAGATAGTACATTATGTAGCTTAGTACTTAACAACAAATAAACAATATTGGTAGCTCACAGTACAGATAGTACATTATGTAGCTTAGTACTTAACAACAAATAAACAATATTGGTAGCTCACAGTACAGATAGTACATTATGTAGCTTAGTACTTAACAACAAATAAACAATATTGGTAGCTCACAATACAGATAGTACATTATGTAGCTTAGTACTTAACAACAAATAAACAATATTGGTAGCTCACACTACAGATAGTACATTATGTAGCTTAGTATTTAACAACAAATAAACAATATTGGTAGCTCACACTACAGATAGTACATTATGTAGCTTAGTACTTAACAACAAATAAACAATATTGGTAGCTCACAATACAGATAGTACATTATGTAGCTTAGTACTTAACAACAAATAAACAATATTGGTAGCTCACAGTACAGATAGTACATTATGTAGCTTAGTACTTAACAACAAATAAACAATATTGGTAGCTCACAATACAGATAGTACATTATGTAGCTTAGTACTTAACAACAAATAAACAATATTGGTAGCTCACAGTACAGATAGTACATTATGTAGCTTAGTACTTAACAACAAATAAACAATATTGGTAGCTCACACTACAGATAGTACATTATGTAGCTTAGTACTTAACAACAAATAAACAATATTGGTAGCTCACACTACAGATAGTACATTATGTAGCTTAGTACTTAACAACAAATAAACAATATTGGTAGCTCACAGTACAGATAGTACATTATGTAGCTTAGTACTTAACAACAAATAAACAATATTGGTAGCTCACACAGATAGTACATTATGTAGCTTAGTACTTAACAACAAATAAACAATATTGGTAGCTCACAGTACAGATAGTACATTATGTAGCTTAGTACTTAACAACAAATAAACAATATTGGTAGCTCACAGTACAGATAGTACATTATGTAGCTTAGTACTTAACAACAAATAAACAATATTGGTAGCTCACACTACAGATAGTACATTATGTAGCTTAGTACTTAACAACAAATAAACAATATTGGTAGCTCACAGTACAGATAGTACATTATGTAGCTTACACTTAACAACAAATAAACAATATTGGTAGCTCACAGTACAGATAGTACATTATGTAGCTTAGTACTTAACAACAAATAAACAATATTGGTAGCTCACAGTACAGATAGTACATTATGTAGCTTAGTACTTAACAACAAATAAACAATATTGGTAGCTCACAGTACAGATAGTACATTATGTAGCTTAGTACTTAACAACAAATAAACAATATTGGTAGCTCACAGTACAGATAGTACATTATGTAGCTTAGTACTTAACAACAAATAAACAATATTGGTAGCTCACAGTACAGATAGTACATTATGTAGCTTAGTACTTAACAACAAATAAACAATATTGGTAGCTCACAGTACAGATAGTACATTATGTAGCTTAGTACTTAACAACAAATAAACAATATTGGTAGCTCACAGTACAGATAGTACATTATGTAGCTTAGTACTTAACAACAAATAAACAATATTGGTAGCTCACACTACAGATAGTACATTATGTAGCTTAGTACTTAACAACAAATAAACAATATTGGTAGCTCACACTACAGATAGTACATTATGTAGCTTAGTACTTAACAACAAATAAACAATATTGGTAGCTCACACTACAGATAGTACATTATGTAGCTTAGTACTTAACAACAAATAAACAATATTGGTAGCTCACAGTACAGATAGTACATTATGTAGCTTAGTACTTAACAACAAATAAACAATATTGGTAGCTCACAATACAGATAGTACATTATGTAGCTTAGTACTTAACAACAAATAAACAATATTGGTAGCTCACAGTACAGATAGTACATTATGTAGCTTAGTACTTAACAACAAATAAACAATATTGGTAGCTCACAGTACAGATAGTACATTATGTAGCTTAGTACTTAACAACAAATAAACAATATTGGTAGCTCACAGTACAGATAGTACATTATGTAGCTTAGTACTTAACAACAAATAAACAATATTGGTAGCTCACAGTACAGATAGTACATTATGTAGCTTAGTACTTAACAACAAATAAACAATATTGGTAGCTCACAATACAGATAGTACATTATGTAGCTTAGTACTTAACAACAAATAAACAATATTGGTAGCTCACAGTACAGATAGTACATTATGTAGCTTAGTACTTAACAACAAATAAACAATATTGGTAGCTCACAGCTACAGATAGTACATTATGTAGCTTAGTACTTAACAACAAATAAACAATATTGGTAGCTCACAGTACAGATAGTACATTATGTAGCTTAGTACTTAACAACAAATAAACAATATTGGTAGCTCACAGTACAGATAGTACATTATGTAGCTTAGTACTTAACAACAAATAAACAATATTGGTAGCTCACAGTACAGATAGTACATTATGTAGCTTAGTACTTAACAACAAATAAACAATATTGGTAGCTCACATACAGATAGTACATTATGTAGCTTAGTACTTAACAACAAATAAACAATATTGGTAGCTCACAGTACAGATAGTACATTATGTAGCTTAGTACTTAACAACAAATAAACAATATTGGTAGCTCACAGTACAGATAGTACATTATGTAGCTTAACAACAAATAAACAACAAATAAACAATATTGGTACTTAACAACAAATAAACAATATTAGCTCACAGTACAGATAGTACATTATGTAGCTTAGTACTTAACAACAAATAAACAATATTGGTAGCTCACAGTACAGATAGTACATTATGTAGCTTAGTACTTAACAACAAATAAACAATATTGGTAGCTCACAGTACAGATAGTACATTATGTAGCTTAGTACTTAACAACAAATAAACAATATTGGTAGCTCACAGTACAGATAGTACATTATGTAGCTTAGTACTTAACAACAAATAAACAATATTGGTAGCTCACAGTACAGATAGTACATTATGTAGCTTAGTACTTAACAACAAATAAACAATATTGGTAGCTCACAGTACAGATAGTACATTATGTAGCTTAGTACTTAACAACAAATAAACAATATTGGTAGCTCACAGTACAGATAGTACATTATGTAGCTTAGTACTTAACAACAAATAAACAATATTGGTAGCTCACAGTACAGATAGTACATTATGTAGCTTAGTACTTAACAACAAATAAACAATATTGGTAGCTCACAGTACAGATAGTACATTATGTAGCTTAGTACTTAACAACAAATAAACAATATTGGTAGCTCACAGTACAGATAGTACATTATGTAGCTTAGTACTTAACAACAAATAAACAATATTGGTAGCTCACAGTACAGATAGTACATTATGTAGCTTAGTACTTAACAACAAATAAACAATATTGGTAGCTCACAGTACAGATAGTACATTATGTAGCTTAGTAGCTTAACAACAAATAAACAATATTGGTAGCTCACAGTACAGATAGTACATTATGTAGCTTAGTACTTAACAACAAATAAACAATATTGGTAGCTCACAGTACAGATAGTACATTATGTAGCTTAGTACTTAACAACAAATAAACAATATTGGTAGCTCACAGTACAGATAGTACATTATGTAGCTTAGTACTTAACAACAAATAAACAATATTGGTAGCTCACAGTACAGATAGTACATTATGTAGCTTAGTACTTAACAACAAATAAACAATATTGGTAGCTCACAGTACAGATAGTACATTATGTAGCTTAGTACTTAACAACAAATAAACAATATTGGTAGCTCACAGTACAGATAGTACATTATGTAGCTTAGTACTTAACAACAAATAAACAATATTGGTAGCTCACAGTACAGATAGTACATTATGTAGCTTAGTACTTAACAACAAATAAACAATATTGGTAGCTCACAGTACAGATAGTACATTATGTAGCTTAGTAGCTTAACAACAAATAAACAATATTGGTAGCTCACAGTACAGATAGTACATTATGTAGCTTAGTACTTAACAACAAATAAACAATATTGGTAGCTCACAGTACAGATAGTACATTATGTAGCTTAGTACTTAACAACAAATAAACAATATTGGTAGCTCACAGTACAGATAGTACATTATGTAGCTTAGTACTTAACAACAAATAAACAATATTGGTAGCTCACAGTACAGATAGTACATTATGTAGCTTAGTACTTAACAACAAATAAACAATATTGGTAGCTCACAGTACAGATAGTACATTATGTAGCTTAGTAGCTTAACAACAAATAAACAATATTGGTAGCTCACAGTACAGATAGTACATTATGTAGCTTAGTACTTAACAACAAATAAACAATATTGGTAGCTCACAGTACAGATAGTACATTATGTAGCTTAGTACTTAACAACAAATAAACAATATTGGTAGCTCACAGTACAGATAGTACATTATGTAGCTTAGTACTTAACAACAAATAAACAATATTGGTAGCTCACAGTACAGATAGTACATTATGTAGCTTAGTACTTAACAACAAATAAACAATATTGGTAGCTCACAGTACAGATAGTACATTATGTAGCTTAGTACTTAACAACAAATAAACAATATTGGTAGCTCACAGTACAGATAGTACATTATGTAGCTTAGTACTTAACAACAAATAAACAATATTGGTAGCTCACAGTACAGATAGTACATTATGTAGCTTAGCTTACTTAACAACAAATAAACAATATTGGTAGCTCACAGTACAGATAGTACATTATGTAGCTTAGTACTTAACAACAAATAAACAATATTGGTAGCTCACAGTACAGATAGTACATTATGTAGCTTAGTACTTAACAACAAATAAACAATATTGGTAGCTCACAGTACAGATAGTACATTATGTAGCTTAGTACTTAACAACAAATAAACAATATTGGTAGCTCACAGTACAGATAGTACATTATGTAGCTTAGTACTTAACAACAAATAAACAATATTGGTAGCTCACAGTACAGATAGTACATTATGTAGCTTAGTACTTAACAACAAATAAACAATATTGGTAGCTCACAGTACAGATAGTACATTATGTAGCTTAGTACTTAACAACAAATAAACAATATTGGTAGCTCACAGTACAGATAGTACATTATGTAGCTTAGTACTTAACAACAAATAAACAATATTGGTAGCTCACAGTACAGATAGTACATTATGTAGCTTAGTACTTAACAACAAATAAACAATATTGGTAGCTCACAGTACAGATAGTACATTATGTAGCTTAGTACTTAACAACAAATAAACAATATTGGTAGCTCACAGTACAGATAGTACATTATGTAGCTTAGTACTTAACAACAAATAAACAATATTGGTAGCTCACAGTACAGATAGTACATTATGTAGCTTAGTACTTAACAACAAATAAACAATATTGGTAGCTCACAGTACAGATAGTACATTATGTAGCTTAGTACTTAACAACAAATAAACAATATTGGTAGCTCACAGTACAGATAGTACATTATGTAGCTTAGTACTTAACAACAAATAAACAATATTGGTAGCTCACAGTACAGATAGTACATTATGTAGCTTAGTAGCTTAACAACAAATAAACAATATTGGTAGCTCACAGTACAGATAGTACATTATGTAGCTTAGTACTTAACAACAAATAAACAATATTGGTAGCTCACAGTACAGATAGTACATTATGTAGCTTAGTACTTAACAACAAATAAACAATATTGGTAGCTCACAGTACAGATAGTACATTATGTAGCTTAGTACTTAACAACAAATAAACAATATTGGTAGCTCACAGTACAGATAGTACATTATGTAGCTTAGTACTTAACAACAAATAAACAATATTGGTAGCTCACAGTACAGATAGTACATTATGTAGCTTAGTACTTAACAACAAATAAACAATATTGGTAGCTCACAGTACAGATAGTACATTATGTAGCTTAGTACTTAACAACAAATAAACAATATTGGTAGCTCACAGTACAGATAGTACATTATGTAGCTTAGTACTTAACAACAAATAAACAATATTGGTAGCTCACAGTACAGATAGTACATTATGTAGCTTAGTACTTAACAACAAATAAACAATATTGGTAGCTCACAGTACAGATAGTACATTATGTAGCTTAGTACTTAACAACAAATAAACAATATTGGTAGCTCACAGTACAGATAGTACATTATGTAGCTTAGTACTTAACAACAAATAAACAATATTGGTAGCTCACAGTACAGATAGTACATTATGTAGCTTAGTACTTAACAACAAATAAACAATATTGGTAGCTCACAGTACAGATAGTACATTATGTAGCTTAGTACTTAACAACAAATAAACAATATTGGTAGCTCACAGTACAGATAGTACATTATGTAGCTTAGTACTTAACAACAAATAAACAATATTGGTAGCTCACAGTACAGATAGTACATTATGTAGCTTAGTACTTAACAACAAATAAACAATATTGGTAGCTCACAGTACAGATAGTACATTATGTAGCTTAGTACTTAACAACAAATAAACAATATTGGTAGCTCACAGTACAGATAGTACATTATGTAGCTTAGTACTTAACAACAAATAAACAATATTGGTAGCTCACAGTACAGATAGTACATTATGTAGCTTAGTACTTAACAACAAATAAACAATATTGGTAGCTCACAGTACAGATAGTACATTATGTAGCTTAGTACTTAACAACAAATAAACAATATTGGTAGCTCACAGTACAGATAGTACATTATGTAGCTTAGTACTTAACAACAAATAAACAATATTGGTAGCTCACAGTACAGATAGTACATTATGTAGCTTAGTACTTAACAACAAATAAACAATATTGGTAGCTCACAGTACAGATAGTACATTATGTAGCTTAGTACTTAACAACAAATAAACAATATTGGTAGCTCACAGTACAGATAGTACATTATGTAGCTTAGTACTTAACAACAAATAAACAATATTGGTAGCTCACAGTACAGATAGTACATTATGTAGCTTAGTACTTAACAACAAATAAACAATATTGGTAGCTCACAGTACAGATAGTACATTATGTAGCTTAGTACTTAACAACAAATAAACAATATTGGTAGCTCACAGTACAGATAGTACATTATGTAGCTTAGTACTTAACAACAAATAAACAATATTGGTAGCTCACAGTACAGATAGTACATTATGTAGCTTAGTACTTAACAACAAATAAACAATATTGGTAGCTCACAGTACAGATAGTACATTATGTAGCTTAGTACTTAACAACAAATAAACAATATTGGTAGCTCACAGTACAGATAGTACATTATGTAGCTTAGTACTTAACAACAAATAAACAATATTGGTAGCTCACAGTACAGATAGTACATTATGTAGCTTAGTACTTAACAACAAATAAACAATATTGGTAGCTCACAGTACAGATAGTACATTATGTAGCTTAGTACTTAACAACAAATAAACAATATTGGTAGCTCACAGTACAGATAGTACATTATGTAGCTTAGTACTTAACAACAAATAAACAATATTGGTAGCTCACAGTACAGATAGTACATTATGTAGCTTAGTACTTAACAACAAATAAACAATATTGGTAGCTCACAGTACAGATAGTACATTATGTAGCTTAGTACTTAACAACAAATAAACAATATTGGTAGCTCACAGTACAGATAGTACATTATGTAGCTTAGTACTTAACAACAAATAAACAATATTGGTAGCTCACAGTACAGATAGTACATTATGTAGCTTAGTACTTAACAACAAATAAACAATATTGGTAGCTCACAGTACAGATAGTACATTATGTAGCTTAGTACTTAACAACAAATAAACAATATTGGTAGCTCACAGTACAGATAGTACATGTAGCTTAGTACTTAACAACAAATAAACAATATTGGTAGCTCACAGTACAGATAGTACATTATGTAGCTTAGTACTTAACAACAAATAAACAATATTGGTAGCTCACAATATTGGTAGCTACAGATAGTACATTATGTAGCTTAGTACTTAACAACAAATAAACAATATTGGTAGCTCACAGTACAGATAGTACATTATGTAGCTTAGTACTTAACAACAAATAAACAATATTGGTAGCTCACAGTACAGATAGTACATTATGTAGCTTAGTACTTAACAACAAATAAACAATATTGGTAGCTCACAGTACAGATAGTACATTATGTAGCTTAGTACTTAACAACAAATAAACAATATTGGTAGCTCACAGTACAGATAGTACATTATGTAGCTTAGTACTTAACAACAAATAAACAATATTGGTAGCTCACAGTACAGATAGTACATTATGTAGCTTAGTACTTAACAACAAATAAACAATATTGGTAGCTCACAGTACAGATAGTACATTATGTAGCTTAGTACTTAACAACAAATAAACAATATTGGTAGCTCACAGTACAGATAGTACATTATGTAGCTTAGTACTTAACAACAAATAAACAATATTGGTAGCTCACAGTACAGATAGTACATTATGTAGCTTAGTACTTAACAACAAATAAACAATATTGGTAGCTCACAGTACAGATAGTACATTATGTAGCTTAGTACTTAACAACAAATAAACAATATTGGTAGCTCACAGTACAGATAGTACATTATGTAGCTTAGTACTTAACAACAAATAAACAATATTGGTAGCTCACAGTACAGATAGTACATTATGTAGCTTAGTACTTAACAACAAATAAACAATATTGGTAGCTCACAGTACAGATAGTACATTATGTAGCTTAGTACTTAACAACAAATAAACAATATTGGTAGCTCACAGTACAGATAGTACATTATGTAGCTTAGTACTTAACAACAAATAAACAATATTGGTAGCTCACAGTACAGATAGTACATTATGTAGCTTAGTACTTAACAACAAATAAACAATATTGGTAGCTCACAGTACAGATAGTACATTATGTAGCTTAGTACTTAACAACAAATAAACAATATTGGTAGCTCACAGTACAGATAGTACATTATGTAGCTTAGTACTTAACAACAAATAAACAATATTGGTAGCTCACAGTACAGATAGTACATTATGTAGCTTAGTACTTAACAACAAATAAACAATATTGGTAGCTCACAGTACAGATAGTACATTATGTAGCTTAGTACTTAACAACAAATAAACAATATTGGTAGCTCACAGTACAGATAGTACATTATGTAGCTTAGTACTTAACAACAAATAAACAATATTGGTAGCTCACAGTACAGATAGTACATTATGTAGCTTAGTACTTAACAACAAATAAACAATATTGGTAGCTCACAATACAGATAGTACATTATGTAGCTTAGTACTTAACAACAAATAAACAATATTGGTAGCTCACAGTACAGATAGTACATTATGTAGCTTAGTACTTAACAACAAATAAACAATATTGGTAGCTCACAGTACAGATAGTACATTATGTAGCTTAGTACTTAACAACAAATAAACAATATTGGTAGCTCACAGTACAGATAGTACATTATGTAGCTTAGTACTTAACAACAAATAAACAATATTGGTAGCTCACAGTACAGATAGTACATTATGTAGCTTAGTACTTAACAACAAATAAACAATATTGGTAGCTCACAGTACAGATAGTACATTATGTAGCTTAGTACTTAACAACAAATAAACAATATTGGTAGCTCACAGTACAGATAGTACATTATGTAGCTTAGTACTTAACAACAAATAAACAATATTGGTAGCTCACAGTACAGATAGTACATTATGTAGCTTAGTACTTAACAACAAATAAACAATATTGGTAGCTCACAGTACAGATAGTACATTATGTAGCTTAGTACTTAACAACAAATAAACAATATTGGTAGCTCACAGTACAGATAGTACATTATGTAGCTTAGTACTTAACAACAAATAAACAATATTGGTAGCTCACAGTACAGATAGTACATTATGTAGCTTAGTACTTAACAACAAATAAACAATATTGGTAGCTCACAGTACAGATAGTACATTATGTAGCTTAGTACTTAACAACAAATAAACAATATTGGTAGCTCACAGTACAGATAGTACATTATGTAGCTTAGTACTTAACAACAAATAAACAATATTGGTAGCTCACAGTACAGATAGTACATTATGTAGCTTAGTACTTAACAACAAATAAACAATATTGGTAGCTCACAGTACAGATAGTACATTATGTAGCTTAGTACTTAACAACAAATAAACAATATTGGTAGCTCACAGTACAGATAGTACATTATGTAGCTTAGTACTTAACAACAAATAAACAATATTGGTAGCTCACAGTACAGATAGTACATTATGTAGCTTAGTACTTAACAACAAATAAACAATATTGGTAGCTCACAGTACAGATAGTACATTATGTAGCTTAGTACTTAACAACAAATAAACAATATTGGTAGCTCACAGTACAGATAGTACATTATGTAGCTTAGTACTTAACAACAAATAAACAATATTGGTAGCTCACAGTACAGATAGTACATTATGTAGCTTAGTACTTAACAACAAATAAACAATATTGGTAGCTCACAGTACAGATAGTACATTATGTAGCTTAGTACTTAACAACAAATAAACAATATTGGTAGCTCACAGTACAGATAGTACATTATGTAGCTTAGTACTTAACAACAAATAAACAATATTGGTAGCTCACAGTACAGATAGTACATTATGTAGCTTAGTACTTAACAACAAATAAACAATATTGGTAGCTCACAGTACAGATAGTACATTATGTAGCTTAGTACTTAACAACAAATAAACAATATTGGTAGCTCACAGTACAGATAGTACATTATGTAGCTTAGTACTTAACAACAAATAAACAATATTGGTAGCTCACAGTACAGATAGTACATTATGTAGCTTAGTACTTAACAACAAATAAACAATATTGGTAGCTCACAGTACAGATAGTACATTATGTAGCTTAGTACTTAACAACAAATAAACAATATTGGTAGCTCACAGTACAGATAGTACATTATGTAGCTTAGTACTTAACAACAAATAAACAATATTGGTAGCTCACAGTACAGATAGTACATTATGTAGCTTAGTACTTAACAACAAATAAACAATATTGGTAGCTCACAGTACAGATAGTACATTATGTAGCTTAGTACTTAACAACAAATAAACAATATTGGTAGCTCACAGTACAGATAGTACATTATGTAGCTTAGTACTTAACAACAAATAAACAATATTGGTAGCTCACAGTACAGATAGTACATTATGTAGCTTAGTACTTAACAACAAATAAACAATATTGGTAGCTCACAGTACAGATAGTACATTATGTAGCTTAGTACTTAACAACAAATAAACAATATTGGTAGCTCACAGTACAGATAGTACATTATGTAGCTTAGTACTTAACAACAAATAAACAATATTGGTAGCTCACAGTACAGATAGTACATTATGTAGCTTAGTACTTAACAACAAATAAACAATATTGGTAGCTCACAGTACAGATAGCTTAGTACATTATGTAGCTTAGTACTTAACAACAAATAAACAATATTGGTAGCTCACAGTACAGATAGTACATTATGTAGCTTAGTACTTAACAACAAATAAACAATATTGGTAGCTCACAGTACAGATAGTACATTATGTAGCTTAGTACTTAACAACAAATAAACAATATTGGTAGCTCACAGTACAGATAGTACATTATGTAGCTTAGTACTTAACAACAAATAAACAATATTGGTAGCTCACAGTACAGATAGTACATTATGTAGCTTAGTACTTAACAACAAATAAACAATATTGGTAGCTCACAGTACAGATAGTACATTATGTAGCTTAGTACTTAACAACAAATAAACAATATTGGTAGCTCACAGTACAGATAGTACATTATGTAGCTTAGTACTTAACAACAAATAAACAATATTGGTAGCTCACAGTACAGATAGTACATTATGTAGCTTAGTACTTAACAACAAATAAACAATATTGGTAGCTCACAGTACAGATAGTACATTATGTAGCTTAGTACTTAACAACAAATAAACAATATTGGTAGCTCACAGTACAGATAGTACATTATGTAGCTTAGTACTTAACAACAAATAAACAATATTGGTAGCTCACAGTACAGATAGTACATTATGTAGCTTAGTACTTAACAACAAATAAACAATATTGGTAGCTCACAGTACAGATAGTACATTATGTAGCTTAGTACTTAACAACAAATAAACAATATTGGTAGCTCACAGTACAGATAGTACATTATGTAGCTTAGTACTTAACAACAAATAAACAATATTGGTAGCTCACAGTACAGATAGTACATTATGTAGCTTAGTACTTAACAACAAATAAACAATATTGGTAGCTCACAGTACAGATAGTACATTATGTAGCTTAGTACTTAACAACAAATAAACAATATTGGTAGCTCACAGTACAGATAGTACATTATGTAGCTTAGTACTTAACAACAAATAAACAATATTGGTAGCTCACAGTACAGATAGTACATTATGTAGCTTAGTACTTAACAACAAATAAACAATATTGGTAGCTCACAGTACAGATAGTACATTATGTAGCTTAGTACTTAACAACAAATAAACAATATTGGTAGCTCACAGTACAGATAGTACATTATGTAGCTTAGTACTTAACAACAAATAAACAATATTGGTAGCTCACAGTACAGATAGTACATTATGTAGCTTAGTACTTAACAACAAATAAACAATATTGGTAGCTCACAGTACAGATAGTACATTATGTAGCTTAGTACTTAACAACAAATAAACAATATTGGTAGCTCACAGTACAGATAGTACATTATGTAGCTTAGTACTTAACAACAAATAAACAATATTGGTAGCTCACAGTACAGATAGTACATTATGTAGCTTAGTACTTAACAACAAATAAACAATATTGGTAGCTCACAGTACAGATAGTACATTATGTAGCTTAGTACTTAACAACAAATAAACAATATTGGTAGCTCACAGTACAGATAGTACATTATGTAGCTTAGTACTTAACAACAAATAAACAATATTGGTAGCTCACAGTACAGATAGTACATTATGTAGCTTAGTACTTAACAACAAATAAACAATATTGGTAGCTCACAGTACAGATAGTACATTATGTAGCTTAGTACTTAACAACAAATAAACAATATTGGTAGCTCACAGTACAGATAGTACATTATGTAGCTTAGTACTTAACAACAAATAAACAATATTGGTAGCTCACAGTACAGATAGTACATTATGTAGCTTAGTACTTAACAACAAATAAACAATATTGGTAGCTCACAGTACAGATAGTACATTATGTAGCTTAGTACTTAACAACAAATAAACAATATTGGTAGCTCACAGTACAGATAGTACATTATGTAGCTTAGTACTTAACAACAAATAAACAATATTGGTAGCTCACAGTACAGATAGTACATTATGTAGCTTAGTACTTAACAACAAATAAACAATATTGGTAGCTCACAGTACAGATAGTACATTATGTAGCTTAGTACTTAACAACAAATAAACAATATTGGTAGCTCACAGTACAGATAGTACATTATGTAGCTTAGTACTTAACAACAAATAAACAATATTGGTAGCTCACAGTACAGATAGTACATTATGTAGCTTAGTACTTAACAACAAATAAACAATATTGGTAGCTCACAGTACAGATAGTACATTATGTAGCTTAGTACTTAACAACAAATAAACAATATTGGTAGCTCACAGTACAGATAGTACATTATGTAGCTTAGTACTTAACAACAAATAAACAATATTGGTAGCTCACAGTACAGATAGTACATTATGTAGCTTAGTACTTAACAACAAATAAACAATATTGGTAGCTCACAGTACAGATAGTACATTATGTAGCTTAGTACTTAACAACAAATAAACAATATTGGTAGCTCACAGTACAGATAGTACATTATGTAGCTTAGTACTTAACAACAAATAAACAATATTGGTAGCTCACAGTACAGATAGTACATTATGTAGCTTAGTACTTAACAACAAATAAACAATATTGGTAGCTCACAGTACAGATAGTACATTATGTAGCTTAGTACTTAACAACAAATAAACAATATTGGTAGCTCACAGTACAGATAGTACATTATGTAGCTTAGTACTTAACAACAAATAAACAATATTGGTAGCTCACAGTACAGATAGTACATTATGTAGCTTAGTACTTAACAACAAATAAACAATATTGGTAGCTCACAGTACAGATAGTACATTATGTAGCTTAGTACTTAACAACAAATAAACAATATTGGTAGCTCACAGTACAGATAGTACATTATGTAGCTTAGTACTTAACAACAAATAAACAATATTGGTAGCTCACAGTACAGATAGTACATTATGTAGCTTAGTACTTAACAACAAATAAACAATATTGGTAGCTCACAGTACAGATAGTACATTATGTAGCTTAGTACTTAACAACAAATAAACAATATTGGTAGCTCACAGTACAGATAGTACATTATGTAGCTTAGTACTTAACAACAAATAAACAATATTGGTAGCTCACAGTACAGATAGTACATTATGTAGCTTAGTACTTAACAACAAATAAACAATATTGGTAGCTCACAGTACAGATAGTACATTATGTAGCTTAGTACTTAACAACAAATAAACAATATTGGTAGCTCACAGTACAGATAGTACATTATGTAGCTTAGTACTTAACAACAAATAAACAATATTGGTAGCTCACAGTACAGATAGTACATTATGTAGCTTAGTACTTAACAACAAATAAACAATATTGGTAGCTCACAGTACAGATAGTACATTATGTAGCTTAGTACTTAACAACAAATAAACAATATTGGTAGCTCACAGTACAGATAGTACATTATGTAGCTTAGTACTTAACAACAAATAAACAATATTGGTAGCTCACAGTACAGATAGTACATTATGTAGCTTAGTACTTAACAACAAATAAACAATATTGGTAGCTCACAGTACAGATAGTACATTATGTAGCTTAGTACTTAACAACAAATAAACAATATTGGTAGCTCACAGTACAGATAGTACATTATGTAGCTTAGTACTTAACAACAAATAAACAATATTGGTAGCTCACAGTACAGATAGTACATTATGTAGCTTAGTACTTAACAACAAATAAACAATATTGGTAGCTCACAGTACAGATAGTACATTATGTAGCTTAGTACTTAACAACAAATAAACAATATTGGTAGCTCACAGTACAGATAGTACATTATGTAGCTTAGTACTTAACAACAAATAAACAATATTGGTAGCTCACAGTACAGATAGTACATTATGTAGCTTAGTACTTAACAACAAATAAACAATATTGGTAGCTCACAGTACAGATAGTACATTATGTAGCTTAGTACTTAACAACAAATAAACAATATTGGTAGCTCACAGTACAGATAGTACATTATGTAGCTTAGTACTTAACAACAAATAAACAATATTGGTAGCTCACAGTACAGATAGTACATTATGTAGCTTAGTACTTAACAACAAATAAACAATATTGGTAGCTCACACAGTACATGTATAGTACATTATGTAGCTTAGTAGCTTAACAACAAATAAACAATATTGGTAGCTCACAGTACAGATAGTACATTATGTAGCTTAGTACTTAACAACAAATAAACAATATTGGTAGCTCACAGTACAGATAGTACATTATGTAGCTTAGTACTTAACAACAAATAAACAATATTGGTAGCTCACAGTACAGATAGTACATTATGTAGCTTAGTACTTAACAACAAATAAACAATATTGGTAGCTCACAGTACAGATAGTACATTATGTAGCTTAGTACTTAACAACAAATAAACAATATTGGTAGCTCACAGTACAGATAGTACATTATGTAGCTTAGTACTTAACAACAAATAAACAATATTGGTAGCTCACAGTACAGATAGTACATTATGTAGCTTAGTACTTAACAACAAATAAACAATATTGGTAGCTCACAGTACAGATAGTACATTATGTAGCTTAGTACTTAACAACAAATAAACAATATTGGTAGCTCACAGTACAGATAGTACATTATGTAGCTTAGTACTTAACAACAAATAAACAATATTGGTAGCTCACAGTACAGATAGTACATTATGTAGCTTAGTACTTAACAACAAATAAACAATATTGGTAGCTCACAGTACAGATAGTACATTATGTAGCTTAGTACTTAACAACAAATAAACAATATTGGTAGCTCACAGTACAGATAGTACATTATGTAGCTTAGTACTTAACAACAAATAAACAATATTGGTAGCTCACAGTACAGATAGTACATTATGTAGCTTAGTACTTAACAACAAATAAACAATATTGGTAGCTCACAGTACAGATAGTACATTATGTAGCTTAGTACTTAACAACAAATAAACAATATTGGTAGCTCACAGTACAGATAGTACATTATGTAGCTTAGTACTTAACAACAAATAAACAATATTGGTAGCTCACAGTACAGATAGTACATTATGTAGCTTAGTACTTAACAACAAATAAACAATATTGGTAGCTCACAGTACAGATAGTACATTATGTAGCTTAGTACTTAACAACAAATAAACAATATTGGTAGCTCACAGTACAGATAGTACATTATGTAGCTTAGTACTTAACAACAAATAAACAATATTGGTAGCTCACAGTACAGATAGTACATTATGTAGCTTAGTACTTAACAACAAATAAACAATATTGGTAGCTCACAGTACAGATAGTACATTATGTAGCTTAGTACTTAACAACAAATAAACAATATTGGTAGCTCACAGTACAGATAGTACATTATGTAGCTTAGTACTTAACAACAAATAAACAATATTGGTAGCTCACAGTACAGATAGTACATTATGTAGCTTAGTACTTAACAACAAATAAACAATATTGGTAGCTCACAGTACAGATAGTACATTATGTAGCTTAGTACTTAACAACAAATAAACAATATTGGTAGCTCAGTACAGATAGTACATTATGTAGCTTAGTACTTAACAACAAATAAACAATATTGGTAGCTCACAGTACAGATAGTACATTATGTAGCTTAGTACTTAACAACAAATAAACAATATTGGTAGCTCACAGTACAGATAGTACATTATGTAGCTTAGTACTTAACAACAAATAAACAATATTGGTAGCTCACAGTACAGATAGTACATTATGTAGCTTAGTACTTAACAACAAATAAACAATATTGGTAGCTCACAGTACAGATAGTACATTATGTAGCTTAGTACTTAACAACAAATAAACAATATTGGTAGCTCACAGTACAGATAGTACATTATGTAGCTTAGTACTTAACAACAAATAAACAATATTGGTAGCTCACAGTACAGATAGTACATTATGTAGCTTAGTACTTAACAACAAATAAACAATATTGGTAGCTCACAGTACAGATAGTACATTATGTAGCTTATTATGTAGCTTAGTACATTATGTAGCTTAACAACAAATAAACAATATTGGTAGCTCACAGTACAGATAGTACATTATGTAGCTTAGTACTTAACAACAAATAAACAATATTGGTAGCTCACAGTACAGATAGTACATTATGTAGCTTAGTACTTAACAACAAATAAACAATATTGGTAGCTCACAGTACAGATAGTACATTATGTAGCTTAGTACTTAACAACAAATAAACAATATTGGTAGCTCACAGTACAGATAGTACATTATGTAGCTTAGTACTTAACAACAAATAAACAATATTGGTAGCTCACAGTACAGATAGTACATTATGTAGCTTAGTACTTAACAACAAATAAACAATATTGGTAGCTCACAGTACAGATAGTACATTATGTAGCTTAGTACTTAACAACAAATAAACAATATTGGTAGCTCACAGTACAGATAGTACATTATGTAGCTTAGTACTTAACAACAAATAAACAATATTGGTAGCTCACAGTACAGATAGTACATTATGTAGCTTAGTACTTAACAACAAATAAACAATATTGGTAGCTCACAGTACAGATAGTACATTATGTAGCTTAGTACTTAACAACAAATAAACAATATTGGTAGCTCACAGTACAGATAGTACATTATGTAGCTTAGTACTTAACAACAAATAAACAATATTGGTAGCTCACAGTACAGATAGTACATTATGTAGCTTAGTACTTAACAACAAATAAACAATATTGGTAGCTCACAGTACAGATAGTACATTATGTAGCTTAGTACTTAACAACAAATAAACAATATTGGTAGCTCACAGTACAGATAGTACATTATGTAGCTTAGTACTTAACAACAAATAAACAATATTGGTAGCTCACAGTACAGATAGTACATTATGTAGCTTAGTACTTAACAACAAATAAACAATATTGGTAGCTCACAGTACAGATAGTACATTATGTAGCTTAGTACTTAACAACAAATAAACAATATTGGTAGCTCACAGTACAGATAGTACATTATGTAGCTTAGTACTTAACAACAAATAAACAATATTGGTAGCTCACAGTACAGATAGTACATTATGTAGCTTAGTACTTAACAACAAATAAACAATATTGGTAGCTCACAGTACAGATAGTACATTATGTAGCTTAGTACTTAACAACAAATAAACAATATTGGTAGCTCACAGTACAGATAGTACATTATGTAGCTTAGTACTTAACAACAAATAAACAATATTGGTAGCTCACAGTACAGATAGTACATTATGTAGCTTAGCTTACTTAACAACAAATAAACAATATTGGTAGCTCACAGTACAGATAGTACATTATGTAGCTTAGTACTTAACAACAAATAAACAATATTGGTAGCTCACAGTACAGATAGTACATTATGTAGCTTAGTACTTAACAACAAATAAACAATATTGGTAGCTCACAGTACAGATAGTACATTATGTAGCTTAGTACTTAACAACAAATAAACAATATTGGTAGCTCACAGTACAGATAGTACATTATGTAGCTTAGTACTTAACAACAAATAAACAATATTGGTAGCTCACAGTACAGATAGTACATTATGTAGCTTAGTACTTAACAACAAATAAACAATATTGGTAGCTCACAGTACAGATAGTACATTATGTAGCTTAGTACTTAACAACAAATAAACAATATTGGTAGCTCACAGTACAGATAGTACATTATGTAGCTTAGTACTTAACAACAAATAAACAATATTGGTAGCTCACAGTACAGATAGTACATTATGTAGCTTAGTACTTAACAACAAATAAACAATATTGGTAGCTCACAGTACAGATAGTACATTATGTAGCTTAGTACTTAACAACAAATAAACAATATTGGTAGCTCACAGTACAGATAGTACATTATGTAGCTTAGTACTTAACAACAAATAAACAATATTGGTAGCTCACAGTACAGATAGTACATTATGTAGCTTAGTACTTAACAACAAATAAACAATATTGGTAGCTCACAGTACAGATAGTACATTATGTAGCTTAGTACTTAACAACAAATAAACAATATTGGTAGCTCACAGTACAGATAGTACATTATGTAGCTTAGTACTTAACAACAAATAAACAATATTGGTAGCTCACAGTACAGATAGTACATTATGTAGCTTAGTACTTAACAACAAATAAACAATATTGGTAGCTCACAGTACAGATAGTACATTATGTAGCTTAGTACTTAACAACAAATAAACAATATTGGTAGCTCACAGTACAGATAGTACATTATGTAGCTTAGTACTTAACAACAAATAAACAATATTGGTAGCTCACAATACAGATAGTACATTATGTAGCTTAGTACTTAACAACAAATAAACAATATTGGTAGCTCACAGTACAGATAGTACATTATGTAGCTTAGTACTTAACAACAAATAAACAATATTGGTAGCTCACAGTACAGATAGTACATTATGTAGCTTAGTACTTAACAACAAATAAACAATATTGGTAGCTCACAGTACAGATAGTACATTATGTAGCTTAGTACTTAACAACAAATAAACAATATTGGTAGCTCACAGTACAGATAGTACATTATGTAGCTTAGTACTTAACAACAAATAAACAATATTGGTAGCTCACAGATACAGATAGTACATTATGTAGCTTAGTAGCTTAACAAATAAACAATTGGTAGCTCACAGTACAGATAGTACATTATGTAGCTTATAACAACAAATAAACAATATTGGTAGCTCACAGTACAGATAGTACATTATGTAGCTTAGTACTTAACAACAAATAAACAATATTGGTAGCTCACAGTACAGATAGTACATTATGTAGCTTAGTACTTAACAACAAATAAACAATATTGGTAGCTCACAGTACAGATAGTACATTATGTAGCTTAGTACTTAACAACAAATAAACAATATTGGTAGCTCACAGTACAGATAGTACATTATGTAGCTTAGTACTTAACAACAAATAAACAATATTGGTAGCTCACAGTACAGATAGTACATTATGTAGCTTAGTACTTAACAACAAATAAACAATATTGGTAGCTCACAGTACAGATAGTACATTATGTAGCTTAGTACTTAACAACAAATAAACAATATTGGTAGCTCACAGTACAGATAGTACATTATGTAGCTTAGTACTTAACAACAAATAAACAAAATAAAACAAATAAACAATATTGGTAGCTCACAGATAGTACAGTACAACAAATAAACAATATTGGTAGCTCACAGTACAGATAGTACATTATAGTACATTATGTAGCTTAGTACTTAACAACAAATAAACAATATTGGTAGCTCACAGTACAGATAGTACATTATGTAGCTTAGTACTTAACAACAAATAAACAATATTGGTAGCTCACAGTACAGATAGTACATTATGTAGCTTAGTACTTAACAACAAATAAACAATATTGGTAGCTCACAGTACAGATAGTACATTATGTAGCTTAGTACTTAACAACAAATAAACAATATTGGTAGC